>NC_083573.1:108351250-108641250 GCF_027579695.1 Neoarius graeffei | reverse complement strand
CATAGACACAGACAACCATTCACACTCACATTCACACCTACGCTCAATTTAGAGTCACCAGTTAACCTAACCTGCATGTCTTTGGACTGTGGGGGAAACCGGAGCACCCGGAGGAAACCCACGCGGACACGGGGAAAACATGCAAACTCCGCACAGAAAGGCCCTCGCCGGCCACGGGGCTCGAACCCGGACCTTCTTGCTGTGAGGTGACAGCGCTAACCACTACACCACCGTGCCGCCACACGTGAAAATGCAAAATATTATTGTGGGAAATTTTCACACACATCCTGTGCACACCAAGTCCGATGTGAAATTTTAAATATGTCATGTTTTATTTTGTGCTGGTTTCATGCTGGTTTTGCATCTCGACTGTCAGTAATGTCCTGAGAGAACGATGGAGTAGTCTAGTAGAAGAAATATGAGAGAAAATATACAAAATGCAATCATGACTATTTTCCTGTTGTGTATAATTATTGTCATTAGTCACGTTGCACCATTAGAGTTTATTTCTATTTATTTATTTATTTATCTTCCATTCAGTCCTGCCACTTTTGAACAGTTTTTACCTTCATTTATCATAATTCTTGTTTTTAGCACTATTAATGCACATTCACCTGGACAAAGCACATAGATAGATATATTTTTTTATCCTTACATTTTTATCTGTACATTGTATCATTGGTTTGTTCTTGGGATCTCTTTTTTAATTCTATTTTATGTTGTCCAGGGTGTCTTTTTCTTTTTGCATGTCTGATAACTTGCTGCTGCAACAAAACACTTTACATTACAGGCATTTCGCAGATGCTGTTATCCAGAGCAACGTACAACGTACCCAGAGCAGCCTGGGGTTCGGTGCCTTGCTCAAGGGCACTTCAGGCATTCCTGCTGGTCCAAGGAGTCAAACCAGTGACCTTTTGGTCCCAAAACTGCTTCTCTAACCATTACACCATGGCACAGATGGCATATCCCAGCTTAGGATCAATAAAGTAAATCAATCAATCAATCAATCAATCAATCAATCAATCAATCAATCAATCAATCAATCGAATCATTTAAGGCCCAATCTATCATTTATCGTCTTGTTAGGAGTTGTCTTACTTACTCAGCACAAACATGGAACTTAACAGCTGTCCAACAAAAAAGAATTAACAGCAGTTATTATGATACGCTTCGTAGAATGCTCAGAAATAGCTACACGAGGAAAGATGAAAACTACTGAAAAAGAAGTATGGACAAAGATCGCAGTACCACAGACAAGGAGGACAAAGATACTGAGTTCCGATGTCATTACTCGAATGCTGATCTCCTCTGCACCTGTAAGAACACCTCAATAACCGACTTTACAGACACACTACAGTCAAGATACCTCGCCCATGTCAGTCAACGACTGAATCTTAGCGTAACCAAACAGTTCTTATTTAATGTTGGCAAGTATGTAAAAAAAAAGGCCAACCATCAAAAACACTGGAAGAGAGAGTACTTAGTGCCCAAAGAATATCTGCAGATGAATTCTCCAGAAAAGCTCTTAAAGCTAGACGGCCTTTTGATTTCATAAACTCAGTGAAATTTAGTTCCGTCTGAAATGTGGTGATTGTGATATCTGTTTATTTCTGTACTATCTCACAAAATATCAGGCCATTCTGTGGCTGGGAAGTTATTTAATTTGAGGGGATTAAAGCAAATAATGTGCATGAAATCGCTCGCTTGGCGCAGTCAAGCAGACAGAGGAAGTCCATGTGCGCATGCGCAGCTTTACCTTCTTCTTCTTCTTTTGGGTTTTACAGCAGCTGGCATCCACAGTGTTGCATTACTGCCATCTACAGGTTTCCCTTTGAGCGTGCACTGACAGTTCCATCATTCTGTCGCTAAACGAACAGCTGATCACACCGAGGTGCTCGCTGAGCACCCATATTTATTAGTTTGGTCCTGCGTTTCCTTTCCTTCGTATATAACATAACGTGGCGGCACGGTGGTGTAGTGGTTAGCGCTGTCGCCTCACAGCAAGAAGGTCCTGGGTTCGAGTCCCGTGGCCAGCGAGGGCCTTTCTGTGTGGAGTTTGCATGTTCTCCCCGTGTCCGCGTGGGTTTCCTCCGGGTGCTCCGGTTTCCCCCACAGTCCAAAGACATGCAGGTTAGGTTAACTGGTGACTCTAAATTGAGCGTAGGTGTGAATGTGAGTGTGAATGGTTGTCTGTGTCTATGTGTCAGCCCTGTGATGACCTGGCGACTTGTCCAGGGTGAACCCCGCCTTTCGCCCGTAGTCAGCTGGGATAGGCTCCAGCTTGCCTGCGACCCTGTAGAACAGGATAAAGCGGCTACAGATAATGAGATGAGATAACATAACGTCTTTTCTTCTCACTTTCTTTCCATTACTGTTGTCAGTCTTTCACGTTTCATTCGCACACTCACGTCCTCCATTTTTCTCTCCTGTTTCAAATTTGTATCCCAGAATGCCTTGCGTGAATGGGGAAAGCCCACCACGTGATGTGACGCATGACGTAGTATCTTGAATTGGGTCATGGTGAAGCAGGAAAAAATAGCAGAGAATTTAGGGCCACATGGAGATAAAGTAATTAATTGTTCTATTAAAAAAAAAAAAACTAATAAAATTGGAAGTCTGTGATTTGAATTCAGTGGCTTTCAGTCACTAAACAAAAATAATTGGGTGTCGGGGAAAATTCTTTTTATGACCTACACTTGAAAAATCTGAAAGGCAGTACAGCTTTAATCTTGTCTGTATTATCTGAAATTTTTAACCTGTTGTTTTTATCTTTTAATTGCAGTATTTGCTGAGGAGTATTATAGGATTTGTATAGTTTATTTCTATTGCTGTGGACATTGTTGTATTGTGTATTTGTATTTTGTATCAGATAGAGTCCTTGCACTGGTTTATCCCTGCAATGTTCACTTTTTGCACTACTGCCATGATACACATTCTGTTCTACCACACCGTCCTACTGCACCACTTCCACTAAGCACACTGCCTTAGACTCTGTGATCATCTCACAATTCTCTTCTGCAAGGGATTTTTTTTGGATTTGTACGTGTGTATGCCATATAGGCTACCAGATGCCTTAATTTCCTTCAGGATGAATAAAGTATCTATCTATCTATCTATCTATCTATCTATCTATCTATCTATCTATCTATCTATCTATCTATCTATCTGTATTAATAATCATGATAGTGGAACATTCCGGAGAGACGCTTTCTAACAGGAAATTGGCTCCTCCAGTTTCTCCAGGTAAGGCTCGTTAAAATCACTTATCATTAACCAGTCGAGCCCAGAGCAGTATGGAATATAAATCCAGTGAAATCCTGCAGCTGTTTGTGATTCAGTGCTGATTGAATGTAAACACGCCCCGGTGTAATTACTGCACGTTTCATCACACAGTAAAATGACTGCGGATAAAAAGAGAGTAGGATATCGTGTCTAATGCTACACTGTGCTGTAATAGGCATCGGAAAAGAACCCATTGAGAAATGATATATTTGCTGGTAATGTCTTTGTGGCTGTTGGAGCGAGAGGTGTTTCAGATGAAGCAGAGCAGAACTAATTCCAGGAATACGTTTAATTAGGCCGCCAAACAGTTCAAGGATGATTTGCTTTTTGTTCCAACCTGAAATGCAATGTGTGACTTTAGCAATAAGCAGACAAATTGTTAATTAATACTCAGTTAGTCGAAGAGTCTGCTTCACCTCTACATTCTGCTGATTAATTCAAGTGAAGACAGGATTTAATTTTCTTTTCTTTTTTTTGTTGTTGGAAATCATATTAAACACATGATGATAACTGATCAGACTTTCAGGGATGGTTTTGTTAACATACAGTTCTCCACATTTGGCTTTACAATCTTCCGCTTCTAAGATCTCCGGGTTGTCAGAGTGAGTTTTCTGGTTAATGAGCAGGCAGGAGCGCTGAAGGGGTCACAGAGGGCTAAAGGGGCTCTGAGCGCAAATCCGACAGACTGTCCGTCAGCGTTACGGACAGAAAGGTCACACACTGAGGGAGCAAGAGCGTTTACACTCACTGACTCAGTGGGGTTATTAATACACACTCAGCAAATATCAGAGGAAAGGAGTATGAAAGAGCTGAGGAGGAAATTAAAGCACAATCAAAAGTGTTTCTACACATAAGCACAAATATTATACACACGGACCCACAGGACAGCAATGACGGGTGTGACTAATGCACAAGATTACAGTACAGTGTTACATCATTTCTGTACATTGACAGGCGAAGGTAGAATGAAAGTATTATAAGGGGGCGTGGTTAGACCATCTGCTGTGATATCCAATCAGATCAGCTCCTCCCATTCCCTTTAAAAATAGAGTCCATTCAGATCAGCCCCTCCCATTCCCTTTAAAAACAGACTGTCCAATCAAATTAGCTCCTCCCATTTCTTTTAAAAACAAAGTGTCCAATCAGATCAGTGCCTCTCATTCCCTTTAAAAACAGACTGTCCAATCAGATCAGCTCCTCCCATTCTCTTTAAAAACAGTGTCCAATCAGATCAGCCCCTCCCACTCCTTTTAAAAACAGTGTCAATCAGATCAGCTCCTCCCATTCTCTTTAAAAACAGTGTCCAATCAGATCAGCCCCTCCCACTCCTTTTAAAAACAGTGTCCAATCAGATCAGCGCCTCTCATTCCCTTTAAAAACAGACTGTCCAATCAGATCAGCCCCTCCCATTCTCTTTAAAAACAGTGTCCAATCAGATCAGCCCCTCCCATTCGCTTTAAAAACAGTGTCCAATCAGATCAGCCCCTCCCACTCCTTTTAAAAACAGTGTCCAATCAGATCAGCTCCTTCCATTCCCTTTAAAAACAGACTGTCCAATCAGATCAGCCCCTCCCATTCTCTTTAAAAACAGTGTCCAATCATATCAGCTCCTCCCATTCTCTTTAAAGTGTCCAATCAGATCAGCCCCTCCCACTCCTTTTAAAAACAAAATGTCCAATCAGATCAGTGCCTCTCATTCCCTTTAAAAACAGACTGTCCAATCAGATCAGTGCCTCTCATTCCTTTTAAAAACAGTGTCCAATCAGATCAGCCCCTCCCACTCCTTTTAAAAACAAAGTGTCCAATCAGATCAGTGCCTCTCATTCCTTTTAAAAACAGTGTCCAATCAGATCAGCCCCTCCCACTCCTTTTAAAAACAGTGTCCAATCAGATCAGTGCCTCTCATTCCCTTTAAAAACAGACTGTCCAATCAGATCAGCCCCTCCCATTCCCTTTAAAAACAGTGTCCAATCAGATTAGCTCCTCCCATTCCCTTTAAAAACGGACTGTCCAATCAGATTAGCTCCTCCCATTCCCTTTAAAAATAGTGTCCGATTAGGTCAGCTCCTCCCATTCCCTTTAAAAACAATGTTGTCAGGTAACATGAACAGTGATCATTGGAGTCTCCTCCCATAAATGGTAAATAAATGTCTCCTTCCAGAAATCTTCAGCATATCAGCGATCACTCACGTTTTTCTGTGGAGCGTGCCCCCCCCCCCCCCCCCCCAAGTCCCTGTGAAGAAACTGTTACTATAAAATGATAACATACTAGAAGGAGTGACTTTATATTAATATAAACTTGTGATTTTCAGCTGCATTACTGTCAGGAAATCACCCATCACCTCCTGACCAATCAGATCGCAGTGATGTTCGATGACCCTGGCTGACGGTGGTGACGGTTTATACACCTGCTGTGTGGAAGGTTAAAGGTGAAGCGAGAGGAAGAGTGCAGACAAATAAAGGTCAACATTCTCTAATCTAATTATCCCTCTTCCTCGAGCTAAAGCTGATCTCAGCAACGTACGCTATCTCTCTGTAAACATCAGCACATGAACTGTTATTGGAACATGTGATGAAATGAACAACAATTATGAAGAGCTGTGATCAGAGAAAGATAATCAGCTGGTGTTAGATTTTCAGCCTACAATAAATTTCCCTGATAACATTTGGATGACAATAATATCTTATCATATGTATATATACTGGGCGGCACGGTGGTGTAGTGGTTAGCACTGTCGCCTCACAGCAAGAAGATCCGGGTTCGAGCCCCGTGGCTAGCGAGGGCCTTTCTGTGCGGAGTTTGCATGTTCTCCCCGTGTCCGCGTGGGTTTCCTCCGGGTGCTCCGGTTTCCCCCACAGTCCAAAGACATGCAGGTTAGGTTAACTGGTGACTCTAAATTGAGCGTAGGTGTGAATGTGAGTGTGAATGGTTGTCTGTGTCTATGTGTCAGCCCTGTGATGACCTGGCGACTTGTCCAGGGTGTACCCCGCCTTTCGCCCGTAGTCAGCTGGGATAGGCTCCAGCTTGCCCACAACCCTGTAGAACAGGATAAAGCAGCTAGAGATAATGAGATGAGATTAGAAAGCCACAAATCTACCAGAAAAACAAAAAAACCTCTAATATTCTCTGAGACAACAATCACATGCTTCCTGGCTGCAGTGCATTCTGGGACATGTAGTTAAAGGTCTCATGATGTGATCTAGGAGGAAAGACTGTATTTCTGATAGCTCTCAGCTCAGTCATGGTGTCTGTGGAGTGTTGATGTTGATTCAACATTAGACAGTGAAGCAGTCTGGTTTCTTTGTTAAAAAAAATCACTGAAGTTTTTTTTTCCTCATAAATTTGTGACTTTTTAACCTAAGGAATTTTGAATATTTTTCTTGGAATAATATGCCCTCCCTCAGCTCTATATTTTGGCCTGAATACCATCATAGGTTATCGTAGTGTTGTTGTGAAGACCACCTCCACCAAGACCAAGTCATGATTGAGACCAGAGTGTATTGAAACTAAGACAAGACCAAGACTTTGAGGGGTTGAGATCAAATCAAAACCAAGACCAAGGTAGGATGAGACTGAGGGCGTATTCACACCTACATTGTTTGGTCCAGACCAAACGACCAAACGAACCAAATTTCCCTTGGTCCGGACCTTTTGGGTTGGTCTGAATACAAACCACCGAACTCTGGTCCGGACCAAACAAGCGGACCGAGACCGAGCTGCAAGGTCGGATTCGGCCCGGACCAAAGGAACCCTGGTGCGGATCTTTTGGAGGTGTGAAAGCAGACCGGACCTAATCTGACAGTTTTGCTTTTTTGTACCTCGGGAGCTTCCATCGTTTTTCGAGCATTATGGGAAACAGAGTCTTGACACTCCACTGCAAAGTGCAAACACTGTTTCGGTTGTCAAGGGAACCTTACAACAGTCGTTCAGTCATTCAGGCTAGATTACAGAGTACAAAAAATGAGTAGGGGGCAAACGTGGGCCGAGGAAGAAACGCGCACCCTTGTGGATATATGGGCAGATGTCCACATATCTGAGCTTTTGGAGAGAACACACAAAAATGCCGACGTGTTTGCTGTATTCAGTGAGAAAATGAAGGAGAAGGGGTTCACGCGCTCCCCAGAACAATGTCGGCTAAAAGTGAAGAAACTCCGTCAGACCTACATTAAAATCAGGGACATTCTTTCAAAAAGTGGCGGTACTAGCGACTTGCGTGAAGAGCCAGAACTGTCACAACATGATGTGCGCTCATCAGCGCTATCCTCCGTGACTACTTTTGAACTTAACGCTTTGTGCGCGTGTCGTCTCTGACCAATAGCTGAACGGCCTCAGGGCGCGTGGCTTTGTTGACAGATTTTGGTCCGCTTACTAAAATGTACAGTGTGAAAGCGAACCGCACCAAAATGAAAAAATAAAAAAAACATTTGGTTCAGACCAAAGCAAGTGAACTATCGAACTATCCTGGTCTGAATACACCGTGAGTCAAGACCAGGACCAGACCAGTGTGTGCGTGTGAAGAGGGGTGGGGGAGGGGTGGCAGCTGTTAAAAGGAAGAACATTTTTGATTTAGCAGTGAGTCAGGTTATTGGTTGTATTTGAAGCAGGAAGTTTTACATCCAAATCACAGTAACAATGTCAATAAATAAATCAGATGATACACAGACAAGTTCATGAAATCCCCACAGTTGAGGTCTTGACCAGTCTGGAAATAAAATCCTCTATGTCCAAGATCAAGACAAGACTGAGTAAAAAATATGGTTGATCCCGAGACGAGACCAAGACCTTCAAAAAGTGGTCTTGAAACTAGTCTCGAGTCCTACAACACTAAGTTATAGTACAAAAACATTAGGAAATAATTTTCTCTCAGTATGAATATGATGCTGAGTCAAACGAACAACCTTAAAAGTGTGACATGAATTTGAACCGAACCCCTTTTTTCTAGACGAATTCAGATACTCGTTAAGATCTGGAACAATCACACTGAACAGAATGGTGACTGTGTAAAGCAACAACAACTCAAAAAACCCTAAGGTTTTCAGCTGAACCACCCTCATATCACTAATCTAAATGATGCCAAATGTAGCCAAATTCTCCTTTTCTGTGGACTTTCCGCTGGAGTGGAGCAGTTTCTATTACAGACGATGAGTACAAGTTCAGTCCTGACCTCTGTGACCTCTGTGACCCCTGTGATGAGGCTGTCGGAGAGTGTGTTTGTTGCAGTAAGCTCCAGTCAGAGTGTGAAGGTGTTTAGTGAGATGCTTGTGATTAATCTCTGCAGTCGCACGGTCTCCCGTGAGCCCGTATTTCAGGGAGACTGATGGCCTGTTCTCCAACACCTGTGAGCTGCCAGCACTCGCTGATGTCTCCCACTTTAGCCGTTAGTGAGAGCAGAGCAACAGTGCAGTCAATTACACAGAGCGTCCTGCACACAATCGCTTCCATATGCTGACACTCTCGCCTTTAATAATGCCGCTGACGGGTTCACAGCCGTCATCCTGAGGATGAGCTGGGATGTTTAACGAGCTGTGGCTCAAACTGCACACCTAATACTGAGTGTACTCGGAGTTACAGGGTAGAAATAGCAAAATAAGAGGAATGATTGAAAGTGGGAGTTGTTAGTCATTTTTAATGTAGTCACTCAATCATGTCAACTAACATTAGCTTACATCAGCAGTGTCTTGCACACGTATTCATGCCTCTTGAAATTGGAACTAAAATGGAGCTCACTGGGAGTGAAACACGGTGGTGGAAGTATCACATGAAGCTTTACTATTAAAGCAGGGGAAAGCTCAATATAGTTTGTAAAATTCCATCTATCCATTACTACTTACTACAGTACAACACGAAAGCACAAGAGAAGTCTCTGGATGGCACCTACGCATGTATGCTTTGCATAGTTTCTGACATCAGTTGGAATGAACATTGGACAAACGATCGGTTATATGGCTCCTTGCCACGCCTATCATCATTAATTGCCAAGCGCTGTCTGGCATTGTGTGGCCACGTACTCCGCCATGATCAACCTGCAGCTCAGGTCCTCCTATGGGAACCTGAGGCAAGGCGTAAAGTTGGCCGGCCTCGTACAACCCTAAAGACAGTCCTCGAATGTGACACTGGTCTACCATCAGATCTGCATGGGATGGCCATGCTCGACCGGCAGGCCTGGCATGGAATATCGCTTCAAGTCACTGGCTTGCCAGATGACTAATCTATCTATCTACAGTACAACACGCACTACAGTACATTTACACTGAAATGAGGTTCCATGGTGGTATAGTCTATCTGCAGCTTACTCAAACACACACTGATACATACACAGTGAGTCAATCAGCATGAATCTAAAATAAGATCATATGATTATGACCGGGCGGCACGGTGGCGTAGTGGTTAGCGCTGTCGCCTCACAGCAAGAAGGTCCTGGGTTCGAGCCCCGGGGCCGGCGAGGGCCTTTCTGTGTGGAGTTTGCATGTTCTCCCCGTGTCCGCGTGGGTTTCCTCCGGGTGCTCCGGTTTCCCCCACAGTCCAAAGACATGCAGGTTAGGTTAACTGGTGACTCTAAATTGAGCGTAGGTGTGAATGTGAGTGTGAATGGTTGTCTGTGTCTATGTGTCAGCCCTGTGATGACCTGGCGACTTGTCCAGGGTGTACCCCACCTTTCGCCTGTAGTCAGCTGGGATAGGCTCCAGCTTGCCTGCGACCCTGTAGAACAGGATAAAGCGGCTAGAGATAATGAGATGAGATGATTATGACCTATTTAATTGTCTTATGCAGAAGTGAGAAATCCATGCATATACATAACACATCACGCTTCTGGATGACTACAATGCAGTGGCGGCTGGTAGTCTTTCAAACAGGGGAGGCTGGTCGGTTATGATATTTCCAGATTTTAAAAGAAAAAAGAAAAAACACATCAATTTTGCCCATACTCTTGCCTCTGATCTGGCTGATTGTTGGCAGGGTCACAAACTGTGAAATAACAGGTTCTTTTGGCCCATTAGCCTACTGTCCAATATACATGATGGGGGTGTTGGGGGGGAGGGGTATATTTTAACATTTTTATTTTAAAATTGTGGCATGTTGTTTAAAAATTGACCATTATTGAAAGCAGCTCTTTGTCAGGAACCTCAGCAGTAACAGCAGAGTGTTCTGGAATAGGCACAAGCACTGACCTTGGGGAGCCAAACATAGAGCTGGGGGCCACACATTTCATTCAATGACACTTTCCCTATATTTTACTTATTTTGACTGAGAAATGTTTTATTGACAATTTTGATAACCCTTCACTTTTAATCCAGGTCTGTAGTGTGAAATGTTCTTGGCTGTGTTTTTGTTTAAAAATGTTTTCCAAATTGTAGCTGTGTTTAATTCTGTGGCCCCATGCATGAACCTGATAACCCACATTTTTAAAAATGAGAAAATTGAATCTGAATATAATAATCCATAAATTTGATATCAGTCAACCAGACATAGATTTGAGGTTTGTAAGGGTTTCATTAACATGTCTCCAATTAGTCTGAAAATTGCACTGGTGAAAATTTTAAACAGCTAAGAAAAATACAGATAAAAATATGTGGGTTATCAGGTTCATGCATGGGGCCACAGAATTCATATCCAGATAAATATATATTCCAATATAATATACTCAGCATAAACATTTTAAATAGATTCTATATTTTTGGTCCATCCATGACATATTACTAAAGTAGCCTATTTACTGTTGTTGATGTGGGTCACTTGCTGTTAGCTAATTCACTTTCTCGTACCAGGAGAGCTGAAAGGAACGAGTATTATTCCCTACCTTTTTCACCAAGTCAATTTGAGGCGTTGGTCTACCCTGCTCTTTAATTTTAATTTTTTCCTCGAAAGGAAGACTGGCAAATGGCTTCGCCAAAATTAAATCAGCAATGCTTGGCATCTGTGCGCAGCTTTCTTGCTAGCTGACTAGCCCCCTCAAGTTCAAGTTCAGTCACTCAAATAAACGAAATTTCTGGAACTAAGATAGCAAACTTGACAACACTATATTTACACTTTATTTACAATGAAAATATATACAAACTAAAAAAGCTGGTAGACATCGTATGTAATGAATGAAATCGAAATGTAAGCTGATCTCTTACAATACACCACAGCACTTGCGAATCCACATGGGACTGAACTGAAATTCACCGCTGCCTGTCTATATTTCAAACAAGCTGTCAATCAAAGAAAATATCCGGCCGCTTTCACCAATCACCAGTCTCCTCGCGGAAAGCTTTGCCATGTCCCTCCCATGTGAGGCTGGGAGTCCGTAGGTGGGCATTTTCGCAGTATTTGTCCAATAACCATCTTGCATTTTGATATTGACAAGCGCATAGATCCCAAATGCCATTGAAGTCCACTGAGGCTGGGAGTCGGTGAGACTCCGTGGGCGGGCGTTTTCGCAGTATTTGTCCAATAACCATCTTGCATTTTGATATTGAAAGCGCAGAGCTCCCAAATGCCATTGAAGTCCACTGAGGCTGGGCTGCATCGTGCTGTCACGAGGGGGAAAAACTCACGCACACATTAGGCGAACTGGGGAAAGTTATAACGGAATGATTTCGCACTGCAGTTGGGCTGAGCACATATATTTCTATGATTCTGGATCTGAAATAGCAATGTTATAAGGTCGGCTATAACATAAGCCTAGCGCAATTCATCCTACACGATGTTCGTCATTTTTAGAGGAGGCTGAGCCTCCCTCATTGTCTTAGAGCAATCGCCCGTGCTACAATACCATCCATCGATAACCACTAAGCCTGTACAGGGTCGCAGGCAAGCTAGAGTCTATCTCAGCTGACTATGGGTGAGAGGCGGGGTTCACCCTGGACAAGTCACCAGGTCATCACAGGGCTGACACACAGAGACAAACAACCATTCACACTCATATCTACGGTCAATTTAGAGCCACCAATTAGCCTAACCTGCATGTCTTTGGACTGTGGGGGAAACCGGAGCACCCAGAGGAAACCCACGCAGACACGGGGAGAACATGCAAACTCCACACAGAAAGGCCCTCACTGGCTGCTGGGCTCGAACCCAGAACCTTCTTGCTCTGAGGCGACAGTGCTAACCACTACACCACCGTGCCACCTGTTTGCTAAGTTATTATCTACAGTTGAAAAACATGAAAGTTGTGATTTAATATGGACCGCTGGAATGGAATCAACCTATGTGCAATTAAAGTGTCATGTGATAAATAGACAATATAAAACAAAAATGAATTAAACCTGCTCCTTGAAGAACCAATAGTTTGATAGAGAGCATACTGTGTCCAGGAAAAAAAAAAAAAAAGCCTTTTGGAAAAATACCTTTGCTATGTTTGGCAGAAACTCACAATGATTCACTAGATTTAGTAAATTGATTCCTAATTTTTTAACGATTGAGAAACCTTTCTACTTCTGCTATATGAGCAGGCTCCATCCAATCACAAATCACTAAGTCAGATAGAAGGATTTGCATAATTTGCAAATAGCTAACACAATTTCCCTAAAAATGAGATTCATAAAGTAAGATCCACATAGATGAAAAAAAGGCTTTCAAGCAACCAAGACAACATTCCTACATTCGAAGGGAATCGATATTGATTGCAACAACGTCGAGGCCTGCCACATTCTACCCAGGAAAGACAAGGAGAACACCGCCATCATCATGAGATTCATCAGCTGGAAACATAAAGCTGCATTGCTGAAACGAGGAAGGAAACTGAAAGGAACAAACGTCTACATAAACGAGCACCTGACAAAACGCAATGCTGACATCGCTAGAAAAGCAAGACAACTGAAGAAAGAAAATAAAATTCAATCTACATGGATCACCAACTGCAAAGTATTCATTAAGCTGAACGGGACACCGGAGGAGGCGAGAGTTCTGGTCATACGGAACATCGAGGACTTGGACAAATACCAGTGATGCTATCGGGACTGTACGGTAATCAATACCGACGTGACACTACACCAAACTCAACCATGACACACACTGAAATAACTCCTTCATCCATTACCCGGAACACTACTCGGCTCACGCAAATGCTTGTTGATTATGAAAACCTGGAATTGAAACCACATGAATTCACTGACCATAAACTATTGGATACAGAAAATGGCACAGACCCGGACAATAACTTTTTTTCAACCATTAATGACGATTGCCACCATTACACAGAGGAACAGTACAATCAGTCCACTCAGGCTGTGGGGAAATTATCAATAATACACTTCAACAGCAGAAGCATGGACACTAACTTCAAACACATCAAGAAATACTTAAGTCGGTTTACTCATCCATTCAGCATAATTGCCATATCGGAGACCTGGATTGACCTGGAGAAAGGAGTGGATTTCCAACCGGCTGGATATGAATTTAATTCTATAAACAGGAAAAATAAAGGTGGTGGAGGAGTGGCAGTGTACCGTATGTGGATTGTAATTTGAATTATAAATTAATATATGGCATGACAACAGTGATTGATACCTTGTTAGAATGTTTAACCCTTTGATGCAAAACATATGCACACCCCTTCTAATGCACAACATGGGTCAAAAATAACCCGCATTCATTTTCCAGGTTATTTCATGCTGACTGAGTTTTTCTTTGCTCTATCTTTTGAAATCAATTTATTTTATGATTGAATATTCCAAGTATTCATTAAATGTCTTGTTTTTAATTACCACAAATCATTAATTTAATTTTTTCTTTCCTACTTTATGAAAAAATACTTTTCATATTACTACACATGGGTCATCCAAGTGTGATTTAAAATTAAATGTACGGTAATACTATAATAATAATTTGTTTCAAGTAATTACTTTAGCAGTGAATGGGGCCAGTTATTTATTTATTAACTATGTCGTTAGCTAAGCCAACTACAATAAAATTAGCTAACTAAAGTAGAATATGTCGACAGCTCGGTAGCTAATAGTAATTACTTCTAACTTTCTGACAAGTAATCTACTCACTCTCAAGGGAACCTAAACATCATCAATTTTTTTCTAAGGTAATGTTAGAACAATTGAAAAACATTACTTGCATGTATGAGATGGGCAAAGGGCGCCGTGCTGAGCTGTGAAATGTCCGACACAAGCACAATTCACAGTTCCCACCGAACGCTGGAGTAAATGCATGCGGGTCGGTTCTGACCCATGTGTGTAAACTTGATGTAGAATTACAAAAGCTGTGCTTGTTCATAACTTAAGAAAGGAAAAATAAAAATGATGATTTGTGCTAAACAAAAACAAGATATTTACTGCATATTTGGAAAAGTAAATGACAAAATGAATTTATTTCAAAAGTAGATCATAGAAACACTCAGCCATACATGAAATAACCTGGAAAATGAATGCAGGTCGTTTTTGACCCATGTTGTGCATTAGAAGGGTAGCGATACAAAAAGGGTTTTTATTCAAAAAGTAAGAAAGGAAAAAATAAAATAAGGATGTATGATGATCAAAAACAAGTTAATTGAGGAATACCTTGAATACTGAATGATGGAATTAATTTATTGCAAAGATATAGAAGATAAAAACTCAGCCGGGTCACTTTTGACCCATGTTTTGCATCAAAGGGTTAACAATCAAAATTAATATTGAAAAAAGTAGAAATGTATTAATTAGCTGTATATATAGAGCACCAGAAACTAGTATAGAGGCGTTTAGGGTAGAAAAGACATTTACAGTAGATAATAAAAAAGTTATCTTCATTTGTGGGGATACTAATATTGATCTGTTGAACCCTAATAAGCACAGTATGACTGAGGAATTTATTAATACCATGTACAGTATGGGTCTCCACCCAAAAATCACCAGACCCACCAGAATTACTGACCATAGTGCTACCTTAATAGATAATATATTTACCAATGATATAGATAATAACATTATAAGTGGAATATTAATCAATGATATTAGTGATCATCTACCAGTTTTTACAATTTATGACTGTAATCATAAGAGAAATGTGACAGACCATAAACTTCAGTATAGAAGAGTTAGGACTGAGGAAGCCATGTTTGCATTAAATAATAATGATTTATTAACGCAAGACTGGGAATCAGTTTATACAGAGAATAGCACTGATAGAGCATATGATAACTTTTTAAGTATATTTAAATTATTATATGATAAAAATTGCCCACTGAAGCAATATCGTACAAAACAAAACTATAATGGCCAACCTTGGATTACTAAGGGATTATAAAATGCCTGTAAGAAGAAAAACACTCTATATAGAGAATTTATTAAATTAAGAACCAAAGAGGCAGAAAATAAATATAAAAAATATAAAAACAAGTTAACGAGTATCATAAGGAGATGTAGGAAGGATTATTATGGTGAATTAATATATAATAGCGAAAATAATATGAAAGGAATATGGAATATATTAAATAGTATTATTAAAGATGGCTCTGGACAAATACATTACCCTAAATACTTTAATGACAAAGGTATCGAAAATTATAACATGGATGTAGTTGCTAATAGTTTTAATAATTTTTTTGTTAATGTTGAACCAGGCGGCACGGTGGTGTAGTGGTTAGCGCTGTCGCCTCACAGCAAGAAGGTCCTGGGTTCGAGCCCCGGGGCCGGCGAGGGCCTTTCTGTGTGGAGTTTGCATGTTCTCCCCGTGTCCGCGTGGGTTTCCTCCGGGTGCTCCGGTTTCCCCCACAGTCCAAAGACATGCAGGTTAGGTTAACTGGTGACTCTAAATTGAGCATAGGTGTGAATGTGAGTGTGAATGGTTGTCTGTGTCTATGTGTCAGCCCTGTGATGACCTGGCGACTTGTCCAGGGTGTACCCCGCCTTTCGCCCGTAGTCAGCTGGGATAGGCTCCAGCTTGCCTGCAACCCTGTAGAAGGATAAAGCGGCTAGAGATAATGAGATGAGATGAGATGTTGAACCAAGATTAGCTCAAAATATCTCTGATCCGGTAACAAATGATGATTGTATAGATAATATTATAAAGAGGAATTCTTGTTCTATGTTTCTTACACCAGTAGATGAGAAGGAAATTATTGATATAGTTAATAAATGTAGTAATAAAATATCCACAGATTGTAATGATATTGATATGAAACTCGTGAAAACTATTATTGGGGGGATTTCTAAACCATTAACATACATCTGTAACTTGTCATTTCAACCTGGTACATTTCCAAGCAATATGAAAATAGCAAAAGTAATTCCATTGTATAAATCTGGGGACAAACACAACTTCACAAATTACAGACCTGTTTCTTTACTTCCTCAATTCTCCAAAATTCTTGAAAAACTATTCAATCACAGATTAGATAAATTTATTGAAAAATACAAACTACTCAGTGATAGTCAATCTGGATTTAGAGCAAATAGATCAACAGAGATGGCACTAATGGAATCAACTGAAGAAATCAGTAACTCTATAGATGATAAGAAACATGTCACTGGGATATTTATTGATCTTCAAAAAGCTTTTGATACTATTAATCATGATATATTAATTAATAAGATGGAACAATATGGGATAAGGGGAGTTGTATTAAATTGGATAAGAAGTTATTTGAGCAACAGGACACAATTTGTGAAGTTGGGTGACTCTGTCTCAACTCGTTTGAATATTGATTGTGGTGTCCCTCAGGGGTCAGTATTGGGTCCTAAACTGTTCATTCTTTATATAAATGATATGTGCAATGTATCAAAGATATTTAAGATGGTATTATTTGCAGATGACACAAATATGTTTTGTTCTGGAACAAATTTACATGAGTTAGAAAACATAATCTCTTCAGAATTGTGCAGGTTAAAAAGTTGGTTTGATCGAAATAAAGTATCATTAAATCTGTCTAAAACAAAAATCATGTTATTTAATAATTATAAAATAAATAGGGCAATAAATGTACAGGTAGATGGTGTTGATATTGAAAGAGTTTCTAATAATAAATTTCTTGGGGTAATAATAGATGATAGAATTAATTGGAAATCACATATAAAATACATACTAATGAAACTATCAAGAAGCATATCTGTGTTGAGTAAAGCTAAGCACATCCTGGACTATAATTCACTCCGCATTCTTTACTGTTCCCTGGTTTTACCGTACTTAAATTACTGCTCAGTGGTGTGGGGAAATACATATAAATGTTCACTTCATGCAATAACTATACTTCAGAAAAGAGCTATAAGAATAATTCATAGTGCTGGTTACCGAGATCATACTAATTCACTATTCTTAAATTCAAAATGTTTAAAATTCAGGGATATTATTGAATATAAAACTGCCTTAGTAATGTACAAAGTAAGGAATTATAAAGTAGCAAGGAATATCCAAATAATGTTCTCGGATAGAGAGGGGGGCTATAATTTTAGGGGGAAATTGAATTGTAAAATTCGCAGACAACGTTAAAAATGTTCAGTATCTCTATTTGTGGAGTAAAATTATGGAACAGTTTGAATGTGGAGCTCATGAAATGTACAACTATAAACCAGTTCAAAAAAAAGGTATAAGGAACAGATCTGTATGAGGTATAGGGAGGAGGGATTACAATAATATGCTATTGATAATATAAGTGTATATATGTGGGTATGGGTACATACATATATATATATATATATATATATATATATATATATATATATATATATATATATATATATATATAAAATGTGAGTATTTTTTTGTATATATATATATATATATATATATATATATATATATATATATATATATGCATAATATGCATAATTATGATATGGGTGTCTGTGTACATATGGATGTGTATAGTTATAGGTATGTGTATATGTATGTACTGTATATATGTATTGTATGTGTGTATATATGCATAACATAAGTATCTGTATATATGAATTAATTTGGTCGATATTATACCATGTTGGTATGTCTTGGTATGTTTTCTTTTTTTGTTGATTTTGTTTTCTTTTGTATATATAGTTTATTATGGCGGAAAGTGATGTTTGATTAGCGGTGGTATAGAGGGTTAGGATTTGATAAGTTATTTACTTCTTCCTAATCCTTTCCAAACATTATTATGTTACTGCCTTGTGGCTACGCTATTCTGTTTGTTTATGATGATGCTTTGATGATTGCATTTTTTTATTTTTATTTTTGTTTTTATATCTTCTTTACTGTTCGGAATAAAGTAATCAATCAATCAATCAATCAATCAATCAAAAATATGTAGCTACCTTGCTAATAACATGATAGATTAAAAACAACAAAACAAAAAAAACCCCATGTTTTAAATGCAGGTAACTGACTCCTGTTAACCTGAAGTTAAACTGAGGCCATGTTATTGGAGGAGATGAACATAATTAGCTAATGAGCTCCTGTCACAGCTGTCTACATCTCTGTAAAATACAATATTAATCAAAACAATGCATTAAAAAGAGCCGTATGGAGACGCTACATTGCACTTGTGAGATAATTAGTGTTGTAATCATGTCATTGGAGACAAACAGTTTGTGTGTGTGTGTGTGTGTGTGTGTGTGTGTGTGTGTGTGTGTGTGTGTGTGTGAGAAGCAGCACACTGCAGACTGAGCACTAATCCAGGCTTCAGTTTTTTGACTCTCACACAGAAAGGTTTAATTGAAAATTCTGAAAATGCTGCAGTCGTAAATCCTCGAGCTAAACCCCACGAGAATATCAGAGATTTCCAGAATAAAATCTAAACTGCTCTTGACTTGATTTTGAAGCTGAAATGGACAGCTGTGTGTTCAACTGATTCATCTGATTCACTGAAAGACAGAGATGTGAATCTTGGTCATGACAAAAAGTTTCACTGACTCAACTGATTCACTTAACAAGTGAGAAGTGAATCTCAGACCGAAAGATTCACTAACTCAAATGATTCAGTGAATGACAGAGGAGCAAATCTCAGACAGAAAGATTCATTGATTCACTTCACCGGAGAAGAACGAATCTCAAACAGAAAGATTCACTGACACAACTGACAGAGGAGCAAATCTCAGACAAAGATTCACTAAATCAACAGATTCACTTAATTAGAGAGAAGTGAATCTCAGACAGGATGTTTCACTGACTTAACTGATTCACTGAATAAGAAAGGAGCAAATCTCCAACAGAATGACTCACAGACTCAACTGATTCACTTAACAGGAGAGGAGTGAATCTCAGACAGAAAGATTCACCGATTCAACTGATTCACTTAATAAGAGAGAAGGAAATCTCAGACAGAAAGAACCACCAACTCAAATGATTCACTTAACAAAAGAGGAGCAAATGTCAGACAGAAAGATTCACTCAATCAACAGAGTCACTTAACGAGAGAAGTCAGTCTCAGACTGATTCACTTAATGACAGAGGAGCAAATCTCAGACAGAAAGAATCACTGACTCAATTGATTCATTAATAGGAGAGGAGCAAATCTCAAACAGAAAGATTCACTTAATGACAAAGGAGTGACTCTCAAACAGAATGACTCACTAACTCAATTGATTCACTGCGCAAGAGAGGAGCGAATCTCAGACACAATGAATCACTGACTCAACTGATTCATTTAACAAGAAAGGAAAGAGTGTCAGACAGAAAGAATCGCTGACTCAAATGATTGACTGGAAGACAGAGGGTCGAATCTCAGATTATTGATTTGAGGCTGCATGCTGTCCGTTAATTACAAGACTGATCATTTTCACTGAGGAAAAAAGCCGTCTCTCGCTGCGCCATTAACACGAGGTGACGCTTTTCAGAAAACGCAAACAGCAGCTCAGTCATCTCTGCAGGAATAACACCCTCCCCCTGAGGCTCGCTCTAAACGCTCTAATCATCAGCAGAAGGATATCTCTTTACACACATGTTCAACTCAATTCTATTCATTCTTCTGCGGAACAAACAAAACCGTAGATACTCGTCTCTTTCCTCAGTTCTGCGGTGCAAATAAAAATACAAAATAGCTCGGTTCCTTTGAAGTGCCTCTCAAATTAGCCACACAATCTCCCAGACTGTCATAGAGCGTCGCTCCTGTCTCCTCACTTCCACTCCAGCTTTGTTCTGAGCTCCATAACACGTCCACTCTTTCAGCGCTGTGTGTACAAAGGACACTGAATTCTGAAACTGATTTGATATTAAAATATGAAACAGTGACTTTACTATAAATGTAGCACATGCACCAAAACACAGCCCGGGGTGCCAATATTTATGAGGTGACATGAAATACAAATAACTGCACATTTTCTGTGGGCGAGAATCAAAGCAGATGCACTCGGTGGAATGTGCACTGTTGTGTTACACCCTCTGTAGTGACTCAGATTTAGACGGATGTTATTCTGGGTAAGAAATATAAAACGGAAAGATCAGAAATGAAACAAAATTGCTGCGTGGAGAATAAATAACAATGAATTAAAGCATTACAGCTTAAAATGATCATTTCTAAAAAGTGTGGATTTTTCCTCAGACAGTTGCTGCATATGGTTTTTTTATCTGTTTATTGGCGCAGCTTCTGTCTCTTCGTATCTGTTTTCGTCTTCCATGCCAACTTCAACAAGACGCATAAAACATGCGAGACCGGATGTCTCATCTCATCTCATTATCTCTAGCCGCTTTATCCTGTTCTACAGGGTCGCAGGCAAGCTGGATCCTATCCCAGCTGACTATGGGCGAAAGGCGGGGTACACCCTGGACAAGTCGCCAGGTCATCACAGGGCTGACACATAGACACAGACAACCATTCACACTCACATTCACACCTACGCTCAATTTAGAGTCACCAGTTAACCTAACCTGCATGTCTTTGGACTGTGGGGGAAACCGGAGCACCCGGAGGAAACCCACGCGGACACGGGGAGAACATGCAAACTCCACACAGAAAGGCCCTCGCCAGCCACGGGGCTCGAACCCGGATCTTCTTGCTGTGAGGCGACAGCACTAACCACTTCACCACCATGCCGCCCCGAGACCAGATGTGACGTATAATTTACAAGGTAGCAAGTGCATTGCTGTGAAAAGCCCAAGCTGAGCAACATGGCACAAGTCGGGCTGCATCATGACTCTGTCGAGGAAGTTCTCTTCCTGTTTCTGAACACTTGTTTTGTTCAAACAAAGGTTATTTATCACATGTTCGCTGACCCCTGCTGATGTTTTCCTCGCTTGTTGTTTTGACTTTGCTGCCGGTGCGTTTACATTGGGGCAATATTCAATTCTATTCAATCTTTATTTCAGACTCACAAGAGGGTCCATAACATAGAAAAATAAAATCATCTAATGAAAAAAAATCATACATGAGAGCATAACAACTTCACCAAAAGCCCAGTAATCAATCAATCAATCAATCAATCAATCAATCAATCAATCAATCAATCAATCAATCAATCATCTGTATAGATTATGTATAGCTCAGGGCTTTTCAAAGTGTGGGGTGCGCCTCCCCTAGGGGGCGCCAGAGTTCTTCAGGGGGGGCGCAACGTGAGGAAAAATAAACCAGAATAAGTTACTATTGCGGACGTTTAGCGAACTTCAGCTAGCCTTTACCAGAGACAAAATGGATGGATTTTTAGTACCTAAAGCTACAGTGAGTGAGGAGACAGAGTCTGGGCCAAGCAAAAAAAGAAGGAAGTATGACCACGATTATTTAAAGTTTGGATTTTCATGGACTGGATCTGAAGATGCTCCACTGCCACAGTGTGTTGTCTGCCAAGAGGTGCTAGCTAACGATGATATGCGATGTTTAAAATGTGTAAAACAAGATGTTAAAAAAAAGCACAAATGTTTAAAATGTGTAAAAAACCCCCGATGTTTTCAAAAAGCACAGATGTTTAAAATGTGTAAAAAGATGTTTTAAAAAGCACAGATGTTTAAAATGTGTAAAAAATATGTTTTAAGAAAGCACAGATGTTTAAAATGTGTAAACCCCCCCCCGATGTTTTCAAAAAGCACAGATGTTTAAAATGTGTAAAAAAAGATGTTTTAAAAAAGCACAGATGTTTAAAATGTGTAAAAAGGATGCTTTAAAAAGCACAGATGTTTAAAATGTGTAAAAAAAGAGGTTTTAAAAAGCACAGATGTTTAAAATGTGTAATAAAAGAGGTTTTAAAAAGCACAGATGTTTTAAAATGTGTAAAAAGGATGCTTTAAAAAGCACAGATGTTTAAAATGTGTAAAAAAGATGTTTTAAAAAAGCACAGATGTTTAAAATGTGTAAAAAAAAGAGGTTTTAAAAAGCACAGATGTTTTAAAATGTGTAAAAAAGATGTTTTAAAAAAGCACAGATGTTTAAAATGTGTTAAAAAGATGTTTTAAAAAGCACAGATGTTTAAAATGTGTAAAAAAAGAGGTTTTAAAAAGCACAGATGTTTTAAAATGTGTAAAAAAGATGTTTTAAAAAAGCACAGATGTTTAAAATGTGTTAAAAAGATGTTTTAAAAAGCACAGATGTTTAAAATGTGTAAAAAAAGATGTTTTAAAAAAGCACAGATGTTTAAAATGTGTAAAAAGGATGCTTTAAAAAGCACAGATGTTTAAAATGTGTAAAAAAAGAGGTTTTAAAAAGCACAGATGTTTAAAATGTGTAATAAAAGAGGTTTTAAAAAGCACAGATGTTTTAAAATGTGTAAAAAGGATGCTTTAAAAAGCACAGATGTTTAAAATGTGTAAAAAAGATGTTTTAAAAAAGCACAGATGTTTAAAATGTGTAAAAAAAAGAGGTTTTAAAAAGCACAGATGTTTTAAAATGTGTAAAAAAGATGTTTTAAAAAAGCACAGATGTTTAAAATGTGTTAAAAAGATGTTTTAAAAAGCACAGATGTTTAAAATGTGTAAAAAAAGAGGTTTTAAAAAGCACAGATGTTTTAAAATGTGTAAAAAGGATGCTTTAAAAAGCACAGATGTTTAAAATGTGTTAAAAAGATGTTTTAAAAAGCACAGATGTTTAAAATGTGTAAAAAAAAGATGTTTTAATAAAGCTCATATGTTTTAAATGTGTAAAAAAAGATTTTTCAAAAAGCAAAGAAAAAAATGTGTACAACAACCATTTTTTTTTTAAATACGAATGGAACATTAAGTATAGCAACAACAAAAATTGTAAGGGGGGGGGCGCTGTTGTTTATTTGCTCTCTGGGGGGGGGGGGGGGGGGGGCTGACTCTCCCACACTTTGAAAACCCCTGGTATAGCTTATATTGCCGGTGTTTTCTAAGCCTGGATGTATACCTTACACCAGTGTTTCTCAACCACTGGGCCGCGGCCCACTATTGGGCCACGAAGCACCATCTAATGGACCGTAAATTTTTTTTTTCCAAGTTGAAGTTAATTTTTTACTTGTAGCAGGATACAGTTGCTGGGTTACATCCAACGTCACATCCGTCTCATTAAGCTACAGTCACACTACAGCTTGCGATGCTTTGCGATGGGTTATCGATGAAAATGAGGCATTCTGGCAGCGATGTATGGCGATATATACATGTGAGCTAAAACCTGTGGTCACACATTACGTGAACACTTAACCGTCACACCTTTGCACACTTGAGTCTGGTGCAGCTTGAGTAGCCGCACTCGCTGACGGAGTGAATTGTGTGCACTCTTGGGACCCGGTCGTTATGGGAAACACCTGATTTGAGCGCAATCAGCACGTGCAGATATGGACACTGTTTTCACAGAGGCTTTGCGAAGCATTATCACCGTCATGTTTGTTTCTAGCCATGTTTATAATGCTGTTTAAATACTCTGCTTTATGATTCTGCTTTTTGTTTTGCTTTTGTAAATATCCCGCCTGCTAGTAAACACTCTTCCTACATGACACCATTACAGCATAATAATTAACAGTTATTCCATGAAATCGAGTCGTACATGACCTGATTGCTGATGAAGCACGTAGCACCGAGTTGGCTATAAGCCATGTACGACGAAATTGAGTGGAATTGTAGCACCATTTTTGTGTCTACGCCGAAACTACAGATAATGAGATCGAGGGTTAGACAATGGAAGTCTTTCAAAATATCACAAGTACGATTATGGATCATCAATATTGTACGCACACCGAACATTTCCAAATTGAATTTACAAATTCAAGACCGTAAGTGCAAACTGAGAGTTTCATTAATCGGATTTGTAAATCCGATATATACACAAAAACCGTGTAACAGAATAACTGTTTAAATCTGTTCACATTCACTGGATTTTGAGAAACAGAACATTTTTACTTTGATTTTGCAAATTCGATAAATAAAAGCTTTATATGGAACATCCGACAAAATCATTTCCACTTAAAATGTAAACAAACCGGTGAAATGACAGGAGCGATTTGTGAAAAATGCGGTAATGATAATAATTCTTGAAAAATAATAAAAAGGAAAAGGTACGTTCTTACCATCAAATACTTTTATTGCATATTTTGTTGCTTTTTTGTATTTTTTGGGGGGATTTCTTCTGCTTCTTCTTCAGGGTTTTTTTTTGGCAGTTGGCAAACCAACTTAAAGCTGCGTTACTGCCACCGACTGGGCTGGAGTGTGGAACAGGAGATATTGAGGGGGAAATACCCAGTGGCGTGCACAGATAGACACGAGGTGGTGCTCAAGCACCTGCCCCTCTGCCCTCTGTCCAAAAAAGTGCCTTTTTGAATTTTTTTTTTTTTTTTTACAGTTTACTGAGGCCAATGTCGATATGATCTTTTAGAAAAGCCGCGGCATTAAAAGCGTGTGTGAAAATAATGTCGCGATGTGTGCCCCCTCCGCACACACACCTGACCTCTGAGTCTCTTGCTCTGTCACGTGAACAAGCGTGCAGTGCATTCAGTGTGAGGTTGCAGCAGCATAGCGTCCTGGAAGCCACGGCCTTGTCGTAGCGCAGACAACACATCGGGCAGTCAGGCCATGTACACACGTAGCCGGGTATTTTTAAAACCGAACATTTTCCCCCCCTCCGTTTATAAAAATGTTTTATCCACACCACCTTGTCTTCGAAAAAAATCCCTTCCACACATAACCGAACATCTGCGTTTTCAATCACATTCATAAGCATTCCAAACCTGTAGATGGCATTATTTCCCCAAATCCTACCCCCTAATCACATCAGAATAGCCCTCTGTTGGCGTCACTTCCGCCTAAACATAAAACATGGCGCCAAGCTCGTTCGTCTGGACAGACTCGGAGACAGAATTGCTTCTAAACACAATTTTGGAGTATAAACTTCAAAAGACGCAAGAAAACGTTGATTGGGAATCTTGTCAGTAGTTGGGCTTCTAAAATTAAACATGTAAATAGCACCTGCACAATAATTAACGCTTTCAAGGCACTACTCCGATCCATTACTCTTTGTCCATGCTTAATCTGGCTTCTGCAGTAAACAAAGGTCGCACGTTTGACGTCAGGGCAGATTTGTTGTCATTTTTTTGGCGCAGATTGCGACGTTCTAAAACGCAAAACTCCGGTTATCTCTGTCTACACGAAAAGGCATACACGGAGTTTTCAAAAATCTTCACTTTGCCCGGAGTTTTTTTAAATATTCGTTTTTGATGTGTTTTCATGTGGATGACAGGCCAAAACGTAGAAAAATATCTTCGATTTAGCAGATACCCGGCTACGTGTGGACGGGGTCTCAGTCAGCTCTTCCCCTGCCCCACCAGCCAGCTAACACATGAATCCAGTGAAAATGTATTGTTTGCCCTCTAAGCCCAAGCTGTAATTATTTTGTCGTGAAGTAGCCCGTCGCATACAGAAACAACTGCACATAAGTATTATATTTTTTGCTAGACCATTTTCAGATTTAGGAAAACAAAAATTTCTTTTTCTATTTTGCTCAACTAGAGATTCCTGGCAAAGTCAAAAAGCCTTGATGTAATAAATTAACATTAAGTGGTTGTTTTACACCTTTAAAAACTAAAACGGGTCAGTGGCGACCCGAACACAAGAGGAGGGTTAAATCTCAGACTTTTATAATAAGGTCTTCCACATGCGCAAAAAAGTGCTCTTTCCCCCCCAGAGCACTTGCCCCCCAAAATGTCTGTGCACGCCACTGTAAATACCTGATAACAAAGTGGTATATCTGACTTAATGCGCGCTGCCATTTTGTTTTTCTCTACTCACGGTATATAAGCTGATATCCTAGTAGTAGAGTAGCCAATCAGAGCACATGATTGTTCATATCCAGTGAATGTGGATAGAATAAGTGTTAAACATACAATTTTCAGTGTGAGAGGGAAAGGGGTGTTAGTTTCTCCTCAAAACACTGAGAAAAGGAATAAAAAAGCATCTACCTTTCCCAATCATCAAACAATTTGGCGAGGGCTACTGTAGTTAAGGCTGGAATTCAGATAAAACCCAGCGGCCCTCACTACAAGCTGTAGTTTAAAGCTCCTAAAACCTTGCTCCTATTGAATTCCTGGAAAAAAAATGAACGTTCCACCTGTTTTTCATATCTGTATGCGTGTTTAGTCCGGATGCGTTATCTATTCGATGTTAACGATGTTGTACAGTGGTGCTTGAAAGTTTGTGAACCCTTTAGAATTTTCTATATTTCTGCATAAATATGACCTAAAACATCATCAGATTTTCACACAAGTCCTAAAAGTAGATAAAGAGAACCCAGTTAAACAAATGAAACAAAAACTATTACACTTGGTCATTTATTTATTGAGGAAAATGATCCAATATTACACATCTGTGAGTGGCAAAAGTATGTGACCTAGAGCTGTGCAATATATCGTATTTTTATCACGATATCGATATTGGTGTCAAACGATAACAAAATTCATAATATCGATATGAAACGATTTTTTGTCATTTGTTGAAAGGGACGTGCACAATATTTCTACAATGGCAATAAAACAACAATAACATTGACGTGACAGTAAGGTAAAACGAACCCTTCTGTCCCCTAAGGCACACCGTAGCCTTGCATACGTCATCCATTCTACTCCCGCGATATCTCCGCAACAGTAAAAAATCAGTTCTTCTGTTTTCATACGTGTCGGGTGATTTGATATATTGATTTCTTAATATGTTGTTTGATTTGCTTGCTAATAGTTATAATAATACAATTAACACATATTTACGTCATATTTTTGGATGTGGGACTGGGTAATGTAAAAATGGCATCTACAGAAGAAAACAAGCACAACAATATTAGCACATATCCAGCTTGCTAGCTGTGTTAGATGTGTTAAACCGTGTGGATTTAAGTGGAATAATTGCGAGTCGTCCTGTGGTCAAGGCAGCGTTTTAAGGTAAGGCAATTTGGTTATTAATGTTGCCCGCCGCGGCATGTTTACTTGGGTTCATTTGATTTTGACTTGTGCATCTGCAGCTAGCATCATGCTTTGAAGTAGGTTCTGCTAAGGACGGGTTTATTGCGCGATGTAGACGGACTCAGATGTAATTACATTGTTTTTAAAATTCCGTGCGCTTAAAACGGTGTCCCCCTGCTAATCATGTAGCCCTAATCATGTGTTGCTTTTACTTTTCGAGTGAAATATCTCTGCAAATGGTATTTCAATGCTGACATGCCAAAAAGATAGCGGAGTCCACATTTGGAAGATGAAGGAAGAGAAGCCTGATGCTTGAAAATAGATCGCTTAATCCACAACGCATATCTGTATTTGAGACATAACCTGCAACTAGTGGGGATGTTTTGGAATGACTGTGCATAGGGTGTTTTTGGCCACAGAACACTAACCCACAGTAGTAGGAGGACTACTGGGTTCGTGGATTTTGTCTGTTGACTGAGCGACGCATGGTGTTTGCCTTGTGCCATTTCACGTAGCATCTAGCCGCAGTGCCACCTACACTTTCAGGGAATGTTTACATGCCGCTGAGCTATTTTCATGTATGTTAATTCTTAAGGACTTGTCTCTATATTGTGCGTGTTCACACACGGACTGGCCATCGGGAGTAGCGGGAGTTTTCCCGGTGGTTCAGTGTGGGCCGGCGGAGAAAAAAACAAAACAGTTGCGTGCTGGCCTTTAATATGATAAGCAATGTTAACAGCCGGCCCACAAACTCCCGCTACTCCCAATGGCCAGTCCGTGTGTGTGCGTGTTTAATGTTGGTGTCTTAACAACACACAAGCTTACGTTGTAGTGTGTGTGTGTGAGAGAGAGATTTTATCCTTGGCTGGCTACGAGCCAGTGTGGACGTTACGCAGTAATCACTGGTAATACCAGCGCTGGCTCCATCCTCTGTGATCGGAAATGTTGAGTGAGGAGAACGTGAGCCTTGTGCAGGCTATAGGACCTATGCAAAGTACACGCTTGCACAGTAAATAGTTTAAGTAAAAGGCGTTTCAGGGTACAACGGGAAGGGTTGACAGGTAGCCTATGAGGCCTGTACTATAAAAATGTGGCCCGGTGCCTCAGGTGTTGATGATCAGGGCTTTAAAAAAAGGTGTATAAATATCGTTTTAAAAATCGCAATATCGATATTTACTGAAAAAATCGTGATATTGATTTTTTCCAATATCGAGCAGCCCTAATGTGACCCTTTGCTTTCAGTATCTGGTGTGACCCCCTTGTGCAGCAATAACTGCAACTAAACATTTCCGGTAACTGTTGATCAGTCCTGCACACCAGCTTGGAGGAATTTTAGCCCGTTCCTCCGTACAGAACAGCTTCAACTCTGGGATGTTGGTGGGTTTCCTCACATGAACTGCTCGCTTCAGGTCCTTCCACAACATTTCGATTGGATTAAGGTCAGGACTTTGACTTGGCCATTCCAAAACATTCACTTTATTCTTCTTTAACCATTCTTTGGTAGAACGACTTGTGTGTTTAGGGTCGTTGTCTTGCTGCATGACCCACCTTCTCTTGAGATTCAGCTCATGGACAGATGTCCTGACATTTTCCTTTAGAATTCGCTGGTATAATTCAGAATTCATTGTTCCATCAATGATGGCAAGCCGTCGTGGCCCAGATGCAGCAAAACAGGCCCAAACCATGATACTACCACCACCATGTTTCACAGATGGGATAAGGTTCTTATGCTGGAACGCAGTGTTTTCCTTTCTCCAAACATAACGCTTCTCATTTAAACCAAAATGTTCTATTTTGGTCTCATCCATCCACAAAACATTTTTCCAGTAGCCTTCTGGCTTGTCCATGTGATCTTTAGCAAACTGCAGACAAGCAGCAATGTTCTTTTGGAGAGCAGTGGCTTTCTCCTTGCAGCCCTGCCATGCACACCATTGTTGTTCAGTGTTCTCCTCATGGTGGACTCATGAACATTAACATTAGCCAATGTGAGAGAGGCCTTCAGTTGCTTAGAAGTTACCCTGGGGTCCTTTGTGACCTCACTGACTATTACATGCCTCCATCTTGGAGTGATCTTTGTTGGTCAACCACTCCTGGGGAGGGTAACAATGGTCTTGAATTTCCTCCATTTGTACACAATCTGTCTGACTGTGGATTGGTGGAGTCCAAACTCTTTAGAGATGGTTTTGTAACCTTTTCCAGCCTGATGAGCATCAACAACGCTTTTTCTGAGGTCCTCAGAAATCTCCTTTGTTCGTGCCATGATACACTTCCACAAACATGTGTTGTAAAGATCAGACTTTGATAGATCCCTGTTCTTTAAATAAAACGGTGCCCACTCACACCTGATTGTCGTCCCATTGATTGAAAACACCTGACTCTAATTTCACCTTCAAATTAACTGCTAATCCTAGAGGTTCACATACTTTTGCCACTCACAGATATGTAATATTGGATCATTTTCCTCAATAAATAAATGACCAAGTATAATATTTTTGTCTCATTTGTTTAAATGGGTTCTCTTTATCTACTTTTAGGACTTGTGTGAAAATCTGATGATGTTTTAGATTATATTTATGCAGAAATATAGAAAATTCTAAAGGGTTCACAAACTTTCAAGCACCACTGTACGTTCGCTTACAGAAACAGTAGTGCATTAACCCGAGCGCTGAACCAACTCTCAGAGCAGTGCTGCTTGAAAAAGTTAATCATCACCTTCTGATTGGAGTTTATCCCAGAGCGTTTAGTCTCTCAGTGTGTTTAAACTCCAGGTCTGATCTGTGCTGCGTGCTCTGGAGAACCTCGCTGGCTTTTACATGACGGAGTTGTGTTAAACGGACTGGAACTGCGACCCGGTGAAATGAACCAAACAAACTGAGCATGCATTTTTTTCTGTACATGGATTCATCAATGGTGCATGTGCACTTAGTCGCCATGACGACATGCTTTTAATGAAGTGATGGCTGGATTGAAGAGAATGCAGAAATGGAGAGACTTTTGCAGGAAGAGTGGCCACTTGTGGTTTCACTGGCCATATGATTATTTTTAATGGCCTGTAAAAAATACTGAGCTCGATAATCTTTCACTGCATTTCTTTGCATGACTGTGAAACAACGAACCTTCAAATAAATCAAACTGAAAAAGTCCTTTTATAAGAATCCAGCGTTCCTCAGCATTTGGTTGGTTTTCATATTATTTATGCGATACTGCTGAGATTTACGAATAAAAAAACCGAAAGAAAGACGTACAGGAACCCCACGTTAAATCGCAGTTATTCCATTTTGTGCATGCGGAATAGTAAAAGAGAGAATTCTGCTGCATCAAAGAATGGATTAAATTTCCCCGTCACTGATCTATAATGGATGGATTATGCTTTTAAGATAAGGTCATGCAAGACAAGTTCAATGAATGTTTCATCTAAACAGGCCGAGCGTTCCTCCTCCAGGCTGGGGGATGAATCGCTGAGCACTGAGTCACAGGAAGACAAAGATTTGAGAATTTCTAAACAAACAAACATATAAATAAATAAATAAATAAATAAATAAATCCTTTTGTTTTTCAGCTTGTCCTTGGAAAGCAGCTCTGGAAATATTCAACATCACATCATGCACAGGTTATAACATTTTCCATCACTGAGAAAAACAGCACTGCTGAGTCCTGGATCGTGATTGGTCAGAAGAGATGTTGATGAGTTTCCATAGCAGCAGTTCTGACTGTAGAGCCACTGCACATCACAGGTTTACGAGCTGTTAGCATGTTCGGCTTAACATGTTAAAATTCTAACTGTTAGCATTTTAGTATGCTAGCTGTTTACATGTTCACATTAGCATGTAAGCATGCTAACAGTTAACATGTTAGCCATAGTATGTTAGTGTGTTAGCTTTAGCATGTTATCCGTTAGCATATTGGCATGCTAGCTGTTAGCATGTTAGCCTCAGTGTGTTAGCATGTTAACAGTTAACATGTTAGTCGCTAGCATGTTAGCTGTTAGCATGTTAACATGCTAACAATTAGCATGTTAGCCATAATGTTAGCTGTTATCATATTAGTCTGTGTTAGCATGCTAACAGTTAACATGTTAGTCATTAGTATGTTAGCTGTTAGCACAATTAGCATGTTAGCCATAATATGTTAGCACGTTAACCTTAGCATGTTAGCTGTTCGGGCGACACGGTGGTGTAGTGGTTAGCACTGTCGCCTCACAGCAAGAAGGTCCTGGGTTCGAGCCCCGGGGCCGGCGAGGGCCTTTCTGTGCGGAGTTTGCATGTTCTCCCCGTGTCCGCGTGGGTTTCCTCCGGGTGCTCCGGTTTCCCCCACAGTCCAAAGACATGCAGGTTAGGTTAACTGGTGACTCTAAATTGAGCGTAGGTGTGAATGTGAGTGTGAATGGTTGTCTGTGTCTATGTGTCAGCCCTGTGATGACCTGGCGACTTGTCCAGGGTGAACCCCGCCTTTCGCCCGTAGTCAGCTGGGATAGGCTCCAGCTTGCCTGCGACCCTGTAGAAGGATAAAGCGGCTAGAGATAATGAGATGAGATGAGATGTTAGCTGTTATCATATTAGCCTCAGCATGTTAGCATGCTAACAGTTATCATGTTATCATTAGAATGTGAGCATGCTAGCTGTTTACAGTTAGCATGCTAGCTGTTAACATGTTAAGCTTATGTTAAAATTCTGTTAGCATGCTAGTATGTTAGCTGTTAACATGTTTGCATTAGCAGGTTAACAGGCTAACAGTTAACATGTTAGCCATAGTATGTTAGCATGTTAGCTGTTACCATATTAGCATGCTAGCTGTTAGCATATTAGCCTCAATGTGTTAACATGCCAACAGTTAACATGTTAGTCAGTAGCATGTTAGCATGCTAACCGTTAGCATGCTAGCTGTTAGCATATTAGCCTTAGACTGTTATCATGCTAACAATTAACATGCTAGCCATTAGCATGTTAGCTGCTAGCATGCTCACTATTAGCAAGTTAATATGCTAGCTGTTAATATGTTCACATTAGCATGTTAACATGGTAGCTGTTAGCATGCCAACTGTTAACATGTTCTCATGTTAGATGTTAGCATGCTATCTGTTATTGTGGTAGCATGCTAGCTGTTACCATGTTAGCTGTTAGCATATTTGCAGGCTAGCTGTTAGTATATTAGCCTCATCATGTTATCATGCTAAGAGTTAACATGTTAATTGTTAGCATGTTATCATGCTATCTGTTAGCATGTTAACCTTAGCATGTTAGCATGATAGCTGTTTTAACTGTTAGCATGATAGCTGTTGACATGTTAGTATGCTAGCTGTTAGCATGTTCATATTAACATGTTAGCATGGTAGCTGTTAGCATGCCAACTTTTAGCATGTTAGCATGCTAGATGTTAGCATGCTAGCTGTTATTGTGGTAGCATGCTAGCTGTTACCATGTTATCCATTAGCATATTAGCAGGCTAGCTGTTAGCATGTTAACCTTAACATGTTAGCACAATAGCTGTTCTGTCACAGCTCAGCAAGCACACTGCATTTTCTCTGCATAAATGCAGTCTAGTTTAGAATTAATGCCTTCAAGTTGAATACATTATCGTTAAGCTCCAAACAAACACACAATCCAATTAAAAAGCTGAACATCCTGCCTGGAATTTAGGATCCATATAAACAGTTCATTCAGACTGGTGAAACTCTTTCAAAGGAAAGAAAAAAGACAGACTGTAGAGGCCGGGATGTGTTTTTCAGAAAGGGCAATCCAGAATGAGTGATGTTGAGCTAACCTGCTGAGGAACACCGAGTCCTGAAGAAGCAAAAGAATAAAACCTGTCATTTCAGCTCAGAAAATAGAGTCAGAGTGTCATCAAAACCCATGCTGCGTCAAACCCTGAGATGTCACAGCCATCACGTATCCTGGACCCTTAGCCTTATCTTTCTACAAGCTCTTGTGTGAAAATCCGAGAACAAGCGCTCTCACCGTGTCTGACTCAGACCTCTCAGAGTAACCGTGTGTCTGATTACACTGCTGCATTTTTACTGCGGTTTAACAACATGGTCTGGAGATGAGACCTGGACAAGAGAACAGCTGAAGAACACTGTAATGGAAAATATAAGGAGATTAGACAATCTTAAAAAAGAATGATACCAGTCCACTATACAAGGGTTCATCAGTAGTTTTGGATGGTTACACGTCTACGTGAACCTTTTTCTGAGAGGCTGTAGGGTTTTCAGTGGTTCTGCGAAGGACCAACCTTTGCTAGAGTAAATCTGTATAAGGTTCCTACCGTATGCACTTAGTAAAAAAGGTTCCTTGTGGTTTCTATTGGACATTTTGACATTTTCTGTTGACAAGCTGCATTTTTTTCTTCTTCTTCAACTTCAAGAAAGAGAAGAAGGAGAAGCTGCTGAGGGAATTGATGTTTATAGCTGTTGTAATGTACATGACCACTTGTTTCACCAATGTTCCACAACATTAAATGTATGATGTCATTTTTTAATAAATAAAAACGTGGTATTGAATGGTCTGTTTTTCTCTCTTGGTCTCTCAATCACAGACGGTTGTGGCACTGTTCGTATTTGATCTTGCAACCACATTTGTTAACAATTTTTAGGGTTCCTCTTCAAGGAACAAATCAAAGAACCCTCCGGAATTTCAATTTCAGACTTTCAGACTCATTTCTGTGTCTCTTGACAGAATTAGCTTTGATATCTAACGTTATGGATTTCCAGTAGCCGAGTCACATTGTGTTACTTTATTCTCATCCCTTAAGGCCATAAATCCACAGGGACTCTGTCCTCAACCTGAGCTTGAACACACACGGGGGAATGTTGGCAGAGGAAGGCATTAGACGGAATATGAATCTCCAAGCCTACGCACACCTGAGCTTTTCTACATCTACAAATGTCTTTATACAGGAGAAAGAGGGAAAAAATCTCATTTTCACCAACATAACTGTTCAATTTCTTGGCCTTCTCCTCTGGCTGAACCATCAAACATGATTAGTTCTGCTGTTCACCATCTGTAATTCTCAGCCCATGAAGACAACAATGAGGTTATAATGACAACAATCATAATCCTGTCTTCGAACTCAGGACACAAAGCTCCATCTCACCACCGCTTACTGCTCACAATATGCCTGAACATTCGAGGTGCTTATTTACACAATGTTGTACAGAACATTGATCGTTCATCCGCACTCTGTAAGCATTGACAAGGTCAATAACCAAGCAGCAGTGACATTTTAAACCTCCTCCATCCATCCTGCAGCTCCAAGAGATGCAAACTCAACTCATAACAAAACCAAATCAGGCGCAATTTTCAGCAATAAAAATGACAAGGGTTTCCTTTTCCGTTAGCTGATTGTTATTGGAGTGCCTACATACTGTTGGATATCATCATCATCATCATTATCATATCTCAGAATTCAGTGCTTTTGAATTCTGTCATCTGATTGGTCAGAAGGTGTGGATTAATTTTCTATACCAGCAGCTCTGAAAGTAGATGTTTATGCCAGAAACATGACATTTGATTGTGGTGCTGTTTGCCTTGCCTTCAACAGAGAGAGAAAAGAGAGGCTGGTGAGAATGACTGTTTATAGCTGCTACAATGTGACAGATGTTTTACAGATGTTCCACAACATTAACCGAATATAAAGTAATCATCAGAATATCTGCTTGTTAAGCCGTGATGTAATGATTGTATTTCCAGGGGCAAGTCTCGTTTACTCGTTCAACATGCAGCAGTGCTGTGTCCATCACTGTTTGAATAGATTTGATCTAAGTCCAAACAATATGCAATTGCCATGAAAGAAAAAGTTTACACTCTTTTAGAACTTATGTAATATCTCCAAAAATAAAGCTTAAAATGGAGAACAAGGAGGCAAGAGGGTGGGACAATGGTGATCAGTGATTGGTTGAGCGGGACTATGGTTACCAGTGATTGGTCATAGAGGGACCATGGGTATCAGTGACCAGTTGAGGGGACCATGGTTATAAGTGACTGGTCATGGAGGGACCATGGTTATCAGTGATTGGTTGAGGGGACTATGGTTATCAGTGATTGATCATGGAGGACCATGGGTATCAGTGATTGGTCATGGAGGGACCATGATTATCAGTGACTGGTTGAGGGGACCATGGTTATCAGTGACTGGTCATGGAGGGGCCCTGGTTATTAGTGACTGACTGGTCAAAGGGGACCATGGTTATCAGTGACTGGTCAGGGAGGGACCATGGGTATCCGTGACTGGTCATGGAGGGACCATGGGTATCAGTGACTGGTCATGGAGGATCATTGTTATCAGTGACTGGTCATGGAGGAACCATGGTTATCAGTGACTGGTCATGGAATACCATTGGTATCAGTGATTGGTCATGGAAGGACCATGGTTATCAGTGATTGGTCACGATTGGTCATGAAAAGATCATGGGTATAAGTGATTGGTCATGGAGGGACCATGGTTATCAATGACTGGTTGAGGGGACCATGGCTATCAGTGACTGGTCATGGAAGGACCATGGGTATTAGTGATTGGTCATGGAGGATCATGGTTATCAGTGACTGGTCATGGAGGGACCATGGTTATTAGTGACTGGTTGAGGGGATCACAGGTTTCAGTGATTGGTCATGGAGGATCATGGTTATCAGTGACTGGTTGAGGGGACCATGGGTATTGGTGATTGGTCATGGAGGGACCATGGGTATCAATGATTGTTTGAGGAGACCATGGGTATCAGTGATTATTTGAGAAGACCATGGGTATCAGTGACTGGGCTCTCTCTCTCTCTCTCTCTCTCTCTCAGCAGTGCTGAGGTGTGAACCTCGAGATGCACTGATTCTTCTCAGTGGTACTCACCGGAGGATGATAAAACATGCCAATTACAGGTACATTATATTGGCATCATGTTTTATGTACTATGTCAGTATGAAAAATCACACCAACCATTAGCGATTTCATAGTTGTTAGTATTGTGTCCTTAGTATTTATTTTATTGTAATGTTGCACTGCTCCAATGCTAATTGTCTGATCTGTGATGAAGCATTCAAGTAAGAATTTCATTGTAGTTTAGAAACTGTACTTTGTACATATGACAATCATACTTTGAATCCTTAAATCCTTGAATGTTCACAACAAAGCAATGGTGTCAGGTTCAGGTTCCTGTAACTGTTATTTCAGGGGCTTAACACAATAATAAACAAGTAATAGCTCATTACATTTGTCCCGCTGTAGTAAATGAGCAACTCATCTTCAGACATGAATCTTTAAGCAATAATGTATGTACTGGATATTCATACAGAATTATTGACTTTTGAGTTTTGTTTGTTGAAGCTAAACATCAAACCTTGGGTTGTGTAGAAAGATTAGCCATTGCATTGTTCATGCATCATTTAGGGATGAGATTGGTGGTGCTGGAACGCCTTGATGAACAACGCCTCGAGAGCAGGGACATCCAAAAGAAATAAGGAATAATCACAACCATGTACAGCTCCTCAGACACAGGTGACCCATCATCAAATATGATGGCAGCAGGGATGGCTACAGCAGCCAGAAGATAAACTAAGCTGCACTGAGCATGTGCAACTTTATCTCACGGGTTCCTGCTGCATTACTCCATGTTTCTACGACTGCAAAAACCCTGGGTTGATGTGGCACCTAAATGTAAGGTTGAGATGAAAATAAGGTCACATTTTTAACATGCTTTGGATTAGAATTGTCTCATCTTATCTCATTATCTCTAGCCGCTTTATCAAGCTGGAGCCTATCCCAGCTGACTATGGGCGAAAGGCGGGGTACACCCTGGACAAGTCGCCAGGTCATCACAGGGCTGACACATAGACACAGACAACCATTCACACTCACATTCACACCTACGCTCAATTTAGAGTCACCAGTTAACCTAACCTGCATGTCTTTGGACTGTGGGGGAAACCGGAGCACCCAGAGGAAACCCACGCGGACACGGGGAGAACATGCAAACTCCACACAGAAAGGCCCTCGCCGGCCACGGGGCTCGAACCCGGACCTTCTTGCTGTGAGGCGACAGCGCTAACCACTACACCACCATGCCGCCCAGATTAGAATTGTATTGTTAAGTATTTGTTAATATACAGTACAGTGAGGACACGTACCACAGAGCTCATACTAAATAAATAACTATCTACGATAATATTAATAACCTCTTTAAAACTGCAGTCAATTTATGAGCTGGATCCACTGTGTCATTTCTTTTTCTCTCTGGTCCATGGTTCAGACATCAGGAGCACATTGTATTGTGCAGAACTCTCTGTCTTCTGGCTCAAAAAATAAATAATGTTTCCAACAAGCTGAATATATTTGAGTTCACATCCAGTAGCTCCAGTAGTTTTCCACATCCAGCAGATTTGTAATTCTTTATGTTTTTGCATTTTTGTGTAAATTATATTGTAGATGCTCTACAGTAACGAGAGACGTGAATGGGGAAATATTTAGGATGAAATGTTTTGGATTGTTGAATAAGAAAGATGTTGCTTTCTCAGGTTGTGTTCGATGTTTTATCAGGTTTCAGGTTTTTGGATGACATGCAGGAAATTGTTCATCACTTTGCCACAGCTTCAGCCCTCTTTGGATTGAAAATCAATACCACAAAAACAGAACTCCTGTACCAACCATCACCTGAGCCACAGGCAAGGTCAAACAACATTGTTTTAGTTAATGGAACACCTCTTAGGAGTTCATGGAGTTTCATCTATTTAGGCAATGCAGTTACCAACACAAACTCAGACTTGGAAGTATACCGCTGGATTCAAGCTGCCACCAAAGCCTTTGGTGCATTATAAAAGCAACTATGGTCTCGCCATGACATCAAGAGAACCACCAAGTTGAAAGTATACAATGCTGCAGTCTTACCATCTCTGCTTTATGCCACCGAATGCATGATGCTCTACCGTAAACATTTCAAGAAACTGACCAGGCTACAACTCTGACACCTGCATCAAATCCTCAGAATAAGACGGCAGGACAAGGGCCCTGATGTAGAAGTCCTCAGGCGAGCCAGTACAGTAAGCGTGGAAGCCCTGATCACAGGCTCCCAACTTTGTTAGGCTGGACACATGCCTGACACGTGACTACCCAAAGCTGTTTTCTACGGAGAACTGAGCTGAGGAAAGAGAAGACAAGGAGGACAGAAACTGAGGTGCAAAGACGTTTTGAAGAGAAACATGAAGAATGCCAGAGTTATTGATCAGACGTGGGAAAGATGCCTTGGATAGAGCAACATGGCAAAGCATAGTTAAAAGCTCAATGTCTGCAACTGAAGATAAGCGTCAAAGGGAGTATACGAGAGCTCACGAAACCAGACATTCCATAGCAGCTCAACCAGGCCATTCATGCCATCACCGCGGACAACTCTGTTGCTCTGGTGCGGTCTCGCGGCTCATCTGCTTTTCTGCCCTTACACAAAAATCACATGAATTTCCCATGTATTTCACATGTGATAACATGTGGAATACATGGTATCAGATTTTGTAATGTTACCATGTAGAGCACATGTGGAAAACATGTTACCACATGTGGAAAACATTCCCACATGTGATTCACATAAAATTGGGCCAAAACCACATGCTTCCCATGTGCAAATAACATGTTTCCCATGTGCAAAACACATTTTCCACATATTTCACATGTCAGAAATCACATGTGAAGTTCATGTGGTTTTTCTGTAAGGGTGTGCATCCTAATGAAGCAGTCATCATCGCTAGTGAAGGACAGATGACGATCAGGTTTCTGTGGAGCCACCAGATCTCTGGACCCACTTCACGAAGGAGACGTCTGGGTCATATACTGTACAAAGAGACTGGAGATTCTTTTTGGCTAACAACATTATAGACATTGCTGTGAAGATGCTGCAGAGGTGGCTGCTCAGGAATGGAAAAAAAAAGGCGATTTTCTTGACTGAGCCGTGTTGTCGAAGTTTCCGATAAAACCAGTTACAGCCAGTGTGCTACTCACGTGTCGATTCTACTCACAGATCATTTTAATCACAAATTAGATCACTGAACATCTAGCCTGGCAAGCCAGACTAAATGTGAATATTTAGTCTGGTCTCGATCGTAGACATTTCTGAAGGGTGTGGGAGGAACAACCCGCTGTCTTTCAAACTGTCTCTGTGCGTATAGGCCAACACTCTGACCAATCAGCGCAACAGTGACTGTGACGTAGTCAGAGCGACAGAAAGCAGTGGGGGAGGACTTGAAATAAATAATTTTTCAAAATGCGTATTAATTAATAAACAGGTTCTAGATATTAAGAAGTTTGGAGATAATGACCACAGGTTTGGAGTCTGTACCACATACTTAACATACACTCTTATTTTTTTCAAGTGTTTTTCAAGGGTTTGCTTAAACTGTTTTTGAGAGTTTTTATTTAGTGGTGTTTGGTGAAATAATTTCCCTTAAATTTAAAATAACGGGAAAATAAGAAACAATCAAAAAGTAATGTTTCAAAGCTGTTTATTAATTCTTCGTACTGCACAAACTAGCCCCATCCTTTTGGCTACGAGCGGAGCCAGCTGGTAGATCAGACTTTTGCCATAGCCGGTCGGCAAAACAGCGAAAACGTCCTTCTTGAAAAGGAATGAGCGGAGAGCCTCTTCCTGCTCATGTTTCAACCAAAACTCCAAGTCTAATTCTTCTAAAACTGATTCCAAAGCGGAGTCAAACGCGTGCTGTTCACTAGCCGTAGCCATCTTTCCTGCTGTGCTTTCTCCAGCGTCGCGCAGCTTTGTCGTCACTCCTGCAAAAGCCCGCCCAAAGAATCCAAACAAAAACCTTGCGTTGTGATTGGCGGGCACGATTTGATGCCCAGGGCGTTTTGTTGATATGGTGCGAGGCTAGACCCACTCGTAGGCAAAAATATTTTTGGCCGCTAGTATGCTAGGCTACTGAACATCAACAAGATCAGACAAATCACACACTCTGTTTAGTCTCCAGATATCACACTTTCCATACATGAGATTTGGTTTTAAAAAGATCCTCATCACCAGTGTAAAATATCGACTTTAAAACAGCAAAACTGCTTGAACAGGAGAGATTTAACTCAATAGCCAGAAGCGTATAATTCAGTTATGCACAGGGTCTGCTTGTATTAGTGGGTAAGCAGGGTTAAACCATCCATCCGTCCCATCCATCCATCCATCCATCCATCAGCAACAGCCGGGTCACATGCTGATACAGTGTGGCATGCCTGACTAGTTTTGAACTCCAATTTACTAATATTCCTCGCTCATTTTGGTGATGTTTCCGTAATACGTCACCAGTAGGTGTTACGAATTCACTCGCAGGTGTAACGAATGTCAACAAAGTTGATTATTTACTCTGCCATTACATGTTTGGAGAAGAAACTCAAAGTTGATAGACTGAGCACACATTGTCTCATCAAAGTACAAATTACACAAAAGGACAGATGACAAAATTGCAAGTTTAGCTTTGGGGTTTTTTGTTTGTTTGTTTGTTTGTTTGTTTTAGTTTGAACAAAGGGTTTGCAACTTTTCTGTGTACCATGCTTGTTAGTCAGATTCAAATATTAACACTTATATCTCATTTCATCTCATTATCTCTAGCCGCTTTATCCTGTTCTACAGGGTCGCAGGCGAGCTGGAGCCTATCCCAGCTGACTACGGGCGAAAGGCGGGGTTCACCCTGGACAAGTCGCCAGGTCATCACAGGGCTGACACATAGACACAGACAACCATTCACACTCACATTCACACCTACGCTCAATTTAGAGTCACCAGTTAACCTAACCTGCATGTCTTTGGACTGTGGGGGAAACCGGAGCACCCAGAGGAAACCCACGCGGACACGGGGAGAACATGCAAACTCCACACAGAAAGGCCCTCGCCGGCCACGGGGCTCGAACCCAGGACCTTCTTGCTGTGAGGCGACAGCGCTAACCACTACACCACCGTGCCGCCTAACACTTATATATAAACATTTAAAATTATACACTTGCTGGCCACTTTATTAAGAACACCCATCCACCCACCTGCTGTTTTCTGCAGTGATCTAATCGAGTGAGTGAGCGACCGTTCTGTGGATGGACTTATGTTAAGAGAAGTCAAAGGAAAATGGCGAGATTGAACAGTTTGAGCTGCCAGGAAGGATATAGTAACTCATATAATCACTATTTACAACTGTGGTGAGCAGAAAAGCATCTCAAGAACAGGAATCTTGGAATCAACAACAAGTTCCTATTAAAGTGGTGAATGAGTGTATGCTAATGATATGCTGTATATGATTCACAGCGCACAAAAAAAAATGATCACCAGTTGCCACTGGTTACGTTCATACGAACAGCTTGCACAGTATGAAATGCCACATGTGTCATAATAGTAGAAATGAATATATTACAGGTACTTGTACTGTAGGAAGATGCTGGAGTTCCTCATCTTGAAGCTCATTTTCATATCCTCTGTTCGTGCAGATATCAGTCTGGTACATGCGACAACTAGCATAGCTATATATAATAATAATAATAATAATAATAATAATAATAATAATAAGTTAAATTTATATAGCGCCTTTCAAGAAACCCAAAGACGCTTTACAATTATAGACAAGGAAAAAAATAAAAATAATAAATAAAAAAATAAAAAGTAAAAAGTCCATCAAGTAGGGGTCAGGATGTAATTCCAGTGGTGTAGCAGCCACAGTCCCACCAAAAGGTGCACGAAAATGAATCCCACATCTCCAGCACTGCCGTCGTGACGCCGTCAGCAACATCACTCGAACACCACGCCATGGATCCACAAAGCGAGCACAGAAGCTCCGCCATGCAGAGCGCTGGTGTGTCCCAAACTGCCTGCACAGCCGCCGCGACACCACCGAGCAACATCACTCGGAACATCACGCCAAGCGTTAAAGCGCAGAGTGCTGGACAACCACGAAGTTAAAATGAGCAACGAGCTCACTGCAGTCCACAGCTGGGAGTGCAGGCATCACCCACAGTGAACCAAGGCCTGGAGGGAACTGGCACCCAAAACTAGGTCCGGAGCTACACCACAACCGGCGGGCAAAACACTCAAACAAACATCAAACTACACAAACACACAGAAAAAAAAATAAATAAAATGAAAATAGAAAAAGAAAGAAAAAAAAAATAAAATAAAAAAGCTCTGGTGAGAAGCGGCAGCCAGAATGCGCATGACGTACTTTCAACCGGAAACGGAAACGAAAAAAAGACTGATATATGAAAAGATATATACAGTATATATACACTTTTTCAAAAATAGGTTAACAAGCGCAGTATCGGCTCTATCTGTAAATCTAATCTCATGGTAACAGGCCCAAGTCCCAATCACTCTATAAGTCATCTGTGGATCTGAGAGAAAAAAAAAAAAATCCTTAATAACGCATTTTAAGATTGAACGGTTTTACTAGAACACAGGTTGAATTGTTTCTTTCCTTATTTAATCCGCCACTGTGAGTAAACTGTAATCAAAAACTTTTGAGTGGCAGTGTATGAAAGGAAAACTGGAATATGAAAATGAGAGAAGGCCAGCAGGGGCGAAGCCTCGACAGAGAAGATAATAAAGTAATTCATTAAAACTCCTCGCCTTTCAAAAGCCCTAAAGATAAACGAGCCGGATCAAGAGGTGGGATTCAGAGACGTCAAACACATTCACAACTCTGAAATTCTTCAATATAATACACTCCAGATATTCACCTGAGGCCCAAATGGTGTGTGTGTGTGTGTGTGTGTGTGTGTGTGTGTGTGTGTGTGTGTGTGTGTGTGTGTACTGCTTCAAAATAACTTCAATCCCCCAGAACTGAGAGCAACAGAAGTGCAGAAGTGCTGAGAGATTAAAGATGACAGATAAGATGCCGTGATAAAGCCATTTGTAGAAAAAAGGAAATGAATGAGAGAAAAAAAACTAGTGCAGAAATTAATTAGAAGAGAAGACGAGAAATTAAATCAGAAGCTGATAAAAGAACTGTCGAAGAGTCATTAGCAGAGGCCCTGATTTACTGTATGAAGATCAGAAATAAAGAGACGAATTTTTCGCCGATGTGCTGCAGGTGATGACGTCAGAAGAACATAAACACAAAGAAACTCCATGTAAACATCACAAGTGATGAGCTCACGTCTCAAAGAGACTTCCAGAAAAGTAAAATTGCACCTGTAATTATGTGTGAGTGAGAGACGTTTCACACAGCTTTATTAAGTACTCGATTCTGATTGGTCAGTTCCTTGCATTGTATTATTTCTGTAGAACACACTGTTGCTATGGACGACATCATTAGGTACAGAAGCAAAACAATCATTTTTATATCAATATTTTGTGTCATATTATTGATTTCTTTAATAAGTAGCTGTGTAATAAGCAGGATAATGGACAGGGAGACAGTCGCTGTCGCAAAATAAACCCCTTCAGGGTGATTCAAGATCCTCTGCTTCGTGTCAGGGTCCTGCACCACCCTGTCAGGGATTATTTTGTGATCATGCCCGGCTCGCTGTATATTATTCTCATCTCATCTCATTATCTGTAGCCGCTTTATCCTTCTACAGGGTCGCAGGCAAGCTGGAGCCTATCCCAGCTGACTACAGGCGAAAGGCGGGGTTCACCCTGGACAAGTCGCCAGGTCATCACAGGGCTGACACATAGACACAGACAACCATTCACACTCACATTCACACCTACGCTCAATTTAGAGTCACCAGTTAACCTAACCTGCATGTCTTTGGACTGTGGGGGAAACCGGAGCACCCGGAGGAAACCCATGCGGACACGGGGAGAACATGCAAACTCCACACAGAAAGGCCCTCGCCGGCCACGGGGCTCGAACCCAGGACCTTCTTGCTGTGAGGCAACAGTGCTAACCACTACACCACTGTGCCGCCCGCTGTATATTATTAAAAAAAAAAGAACCTGTGTATTTTCTGTAAAATCACTTTTTGTTATCTGTAATGATCCATATTGTAAATATTCAGCAGGGGATACAATATTATTATCTGTATTAGAAGCAGGGGTGTAGTGGGCGTGGTACGCGGGGGTACGCCGTCCACCCACTTCTCCCGAGGTGACAATTCCCCTGCTGGAAATTGTGAGAGGATGCAGTGCGTGAAGCAATTCGGTCACGCATGTTTGCTGGCCGTGAATGTGTGACCTGCTATGACGCTACGATGATTTATGTGTGTGCTTGAGACAGCAGCCCCTCCCCTCTCTGCTCCCTCACTGGCCCCAGTCGGCATGGCGACGGGCCTGAGCAGGAGCGCTGAGTCACACAAGATCTTGTCAGTTTTCTGCTGTTTTTTGCTCAGGAGCAGGCCTCGAACAACGACGAATAACTCGAAAACAAAAGCAGCTATTCACAAAATTCTTTCACAGTGAGCGCTACAAGGGTCTCCTGAATACACTGATGTAATTTTTTTGTCTGTCGTGTTAAACATGAGGACACTAGAGCGAGTTAAAAATGAGTGACTTTTCTGTCACGTTTATAATGGGTGTCAATGAGGCCTCTCGGCTGCACTGTCCTCAGTTTGAGGCTTCTCATTCAAAAACTGTAAATCCTATCGGTTAGGTAGACACATTGTGTGAATCAGGACAAGTGTGACTACTACTTTTGAGAAAATCATGTCTGTAGAGTGAAATTTGTGGCTGAAAACACAGTTTAAGCGAGAAAATTTGAGCTATTTTTTCAAGCTCTCTACACTCTAACTAAACGAGCTCCACTGGTGTGTAACGCAATAGACACCCATTCAAAAGCCGGAGTTTCTCCTGGAACCCACATGGCGTTTGAGCCGGGACTGATCCGAAAGTGTAGAACCTAGCAGAAAAGTTGAATGCCAGATCCACAGAGGAGAAGTTTTCCTACGTTTTAGAGTTTGAATCACGTCTCTAGGTGAAAGCATGCCAGAGCAGCGGATGTTTGAAAAAGTGCTTTTTTTTTCAATTAATTCCATAGAAATGAATGGGGTGGAGCCGGCCCCCGCCTCCGCGGTGGGGGAATGGGGCGAGGGAGAGGAACAGAAGGAGAGAGAGAGAGAGGGGAGGGGAGAAGGGGAGACGTCACGAATCGCGTACCCCCACTTTAAAAATCTCCACTACACCACTGATTAGAAGTGGGCGTGGCTTAAACATACAAATAAGATGAACCTTGAGGAGGTTGGGATACAACAGCAACAGCAAGACCACATCAAGGCTCGATGTGTTGAGATGCTTTTCTGCTCACCACGGTTGTAAAGAGTGGTTATTAGCTCATCCGGCTGACAGGTGATGAGTTCATATCATGTGTCATCCGTCCGGCGTTGTCCACATTTCACAAAAATCACTTCTTTTCTCTCAGTTCTTCACCAATTTTTATTCTTTATGGCAGGAAGGTAGGTCTGCCTGGATGTATACAGTGTAAAAAAAATCCGTTGTTTTTACGGAAAAACACTGGCAGCTGTGGTTGCCAGAATAATCCTGTTAAAAATACAGTGAAATGTAAACAACATTACAGAATAACTTGTGCATTTCGCTGGGATTCCATGTACAATTAATGATAACTAAATGTAAATTTTACAGGTATTCAATGTACAATAATCAATACATAACTGTTAATTTTACGGATATTCATTGTACAATAAACAATGATTGCATGAACATGTCACCGGGATTCAATGTAAAATGATGGTTACAAGCAATGATCTACTAGACAGATATTTTATTTGATTTAGAGTTTTACGAAATGTGCCGGAGAGCCTCTACTGACATTTTTTATTTTTTTTAACAGGGCAATGATGTAATTTTAACTATCACATTCTGTTTTAGTATTATAGTTTGTGTTTAAACGACAATTTGTAAATTCTACAAAAAAAATGATCAATTCAACATATTCTTACTGTTAAATTAACAGTGGTATTTGGTTAGGAGTTTGACAGTATATTGATGTAAATTACACACTGCTTCATTGTTTTTGTATTTACAGTTTTTTATGTCATGATTTTACATAAATTCACTGTTAATTCTACGGACATTTTTTACAGTGATGGTTTCTACTCAAATTTGCATAATTGCAATTAATAATGAATATATGGAGTAATAATCAATCCCTAACGAGTAGTTTCCACACAAATCGTTTCTTCTCCCTCAATTCTTCACCAATTTTGATTCTTTCTGGCATGAAGGTAGGGAGTGCCTATAACTTCTACACAGATTTACTTAATTACAATTATTAATGAAGTTATGGACTAATTAAGCCTTAATACCTTAAGCAGTTCAACAAAAATCGCTTCTTCTCAGTCAGTTCCTCGCTGTTTTGGATTCTTTCTGGTAAATAGGTCGGTATTCCTAGGGTGGATATCACTTCTAGTATATATAGCTTGTATATAGTGTATATAGCTCGCAACATTTATTGCACAAGGTGGCCCACTTTAGATCGTTCCTTCTGGACTAGATGGGGCCGGAGTGAGTTACGCCCTCGTTGACGGTCTCATTTCAGTTCCTGTCCATTCGAACCCCTGTTTCTGGGCAAATAGCTGACTCCTTTCACCTCTAAAAGCATGAATTGTTTTGGAAAAAAAAAAAAAAACAACCCAAGAGTATACTGACAAAATGATGGCGTTTTAAAGTACTATTTGTGCCTCGAAAAAAGGCGGTGACTGGATTCTGATAGCAGGATAAAGTGTGTATTGTGCATATTGCGTGTATTGTGTGTATGCTTTCAAAGAAAACAAGAGCTGCAATGAGAATGAGGCAGAAGGATCCAAGTGCTGTGTATTGTGACATGAGAAATGGATGGTTTGCTAAAGCAGGGTGTTTACCAAAGCTTCTGAGATGAGACGGACGAGAGAAAACAATCAGCCAAGACAAAGAGAAAGACAAACAGTGGAGGGAATAGAGAGAGATGTGATTTTCCCCTCGTCTTTCTTCTCCCTGACAATATTCAGCAATTTATTCTGATCTCATCTCATTCATTGTCTGTACCAGCTCGAGTACAGGCTGGTGCAATGAAGCAGAGTTGATTATTTTCCTAGAGCAGCACATCTCCAGGTGTTTTATTTCTCTGATACCAAGCCGCTATGCAAGCCTGTGATGTGCAGCTGCACTACTGTCAGATATCCTGTTCTAGGAAATTAATCAACACCTTCTGACCAAGTCCGGACTTCAACAGCACTGATTCATCACATGTATCCTGAGTGGGATGGTACAGCGCTACACTGAGAAGAAAAATGCTGTACATTATACAATGCTAGAAGCAGCTTCCCATCTCACCTGTCACCTGCTGCGAGTCGAGCTGAGAATCTCTCAGTGTGACAGCGCAGTAACAGGAAGCCCACATTGCTGTCACCGCTCTCACCTCAATTTATACTCAGCCATCGGCTTGTGAGGAATACAGGCATATGGATAACTTTAACATGAGTCTATCGAGTCTGCAGATTCAATGTATCCCTTCAGTCATTGATATAAATAACAGCAGGAGTCAGCTCTGACTCAGAGTCTGGACTAATCATTTGGACTGAGTCATATCCTTAGGATGGACTTACAGTCCCCGGGTGTTGACCAGTAACAATACGGCTGCATCAGGTGTCCTGGGTTTATCTGTGAATTTGTTATCGCGTTGTACACTGTGGTGTTGGGTGATATTACTACAGTCCATGACTTCACGTTTGTTCTGAAGGTCATGAGTTCAAATCCCATCTCTGCCATGTTGCTCCTGCTGGGGACACAAGCAGAACACTTAACTGCTCCATTGTAATAAAAGACGAGATAATTCATTCCATTTAGTAGATGCTCTTATCCAGAGCAATATACAACATACCCTGGGGAGCAGTTGGGTGCCTTGCTCAAGGGCACTAAAGCCATTTCTGCTGATCCAGGGAATTGAACCAACAACCTTTTAATCCCAAAGTGGCTTCTCTAACCATTAGGCCATAATTTCCCCGCTGAGAATTTGATGAATGAATGTAAGTTGCTCTGCATAAAGGCGTCTGCCAAATCCTGTAGATGTTAAGACATGACGTTGCTTGGGTTGCAAGACGATAACACCAGCCGACAAGCTCGCACACTCTCTGTGGCTTGCTGTGTGTTCTGGAGGTTTAGACTGATGATCATGAAGAGAAAATAAATGCTTGTCATGATACACAAAAAATTTAAACGACAGCATATTTGTATAATTATCTTCTCATATCTAGTGTCAGATCCATGTTCTTTCTGCTCTGGTGATTTCTGTGATTCTTTGTTCTCTTGATAAAGGTTTGTTTAGCTGATTCTGTCACTGCATTTCTAAGCAATGAATGAAAGTGGTTTTTGTGTCCCTCAGGCAACATTTTTGTTTTTTTGCTTTGTTTAATTATCTTCAGTGTGACACTTAACCAAACCAAACAGCAAATTGAGTAAAAGAATTAGACTCTACAAACAGACTAATAGATGTAACGGCGTTGTTACCCACATCCTACATCCCATAGTAGCCCGGAAGGAATGGAGCAGCCTTGCTGTTTGAGTCCTTTCTGCCTGAAGAAAGCCTTTGTGCCACACACACTGCTGACAGCAGTAACAGGTTTATCTGTGGCTCCGCCTCATCAACAGCCCCACACAGCTTCCCCTTACTGCAATTACACTTCAAAAGCTGCAGTCTCAGATCCGAACTGAACACCCAGTCCTGCCAATAAATCAATTATAGACACAAACCTGCCGAAATCCACTGTCAAATCCAGACCTATTCCTGAGCCCAGACCCAACATTAGACCCGTGTCTAGCCCATCATCTTCTACAGACAAAAATCCAAGCCAAATTCCAGGACTAAGCCCAAACCTAGATCAGAATTTAAATAACCTGAGACCCAATCCTGAGCCCAGAATCGAGACTAGAGCCTATCCAGAAACATTTGTGAACCCAGATCCAGGTCAAATCCTTGATCTAGTCCCAAATAAAGAAAAAAATCTCAATCACATTCCAGGATCAATCCCAAACCCGAATCAAATCTGAGACCAAATTGAAACAAATCCCAGGATCGGTGGCAACCCAGACCTGAGTTTAGACAACCTCAGACCCAATCCTGAACCCATAACCAAAACTAGGGTCCATCAAAAATTCATCCAAGGTCAGACCCAAACCAGACCTGAAGACTGAAATCTACCGGTAGTTCTTGCCCTAATTAAAGACAAAACAAAAAAATTAATCCTCGGACCAGTTTCAAACTCAGACCAGAATGTAAACAATTTCAGGTTTAGTCCTGAGCCCAGAACTAAAACTACAGTCCATCCTGATACGTTCTTGCACTCAGATCCAAATCAATACCTTGCTCTGGTCCCATTAAAAAAAAAAATCTAAACTGAATCTGAGCACCAATCTGAAACCCAGACCCAAATATAAACTCAATCCCTCTCATTCCCAAACCCAGACCAATCCCAAACCCAAACTCCAACATAGGCCCAGTTCCAAACCCCTGAGTACAGTCCATCCACAGACTCAAAATTCATACCTAAACTCAGTCAAAGACCAAAATACAAACATCAACTTGCATAAACCTCTCAACTCTGATTCTGTCTGTCCATCTATCCCTCTACCACCACTGAACAAGGCCAAATTGTTGAAGTATAAATAATTTCTTGCAACTGGAGGGCAGCGTTCTGGGTAGGAAGGCAGCTCTGGGTTCCAATATTTATCCAAAATTATAATGTTTAAAAAGAAATTCAATGACAATACCTAAACTGACAATTGATATTTTAAAAGAAAACCTATAGCTAAATGTGTTTAAGTAAGGCCTTTTTAAGACAGACAGCTATCACTTTTGGCACACGAAGGTTAAATATGAAAAGGGGATTGAAAATAAATTTGCTCCTGCTAACACCTCAGCACACATTTCTTCTCTCAAAGCATTTCCTTTTGTTGTGTCTGAGAATCATTTCATTTTCTGAGCTTGAACCTCATGTTCCACAGGTGGCTCTTTATCCCTGGCTCACTGGCATATACAGTGCCCTCTACAATTATTGGCCCCCCTTGTAAAGATCAGTAAAAAGGGTTAGAAAAAAAATCCATCTTTTGGTGAAGTCGCTTCAATCTTACGCTAAATTAAAAAAAAAGAAAAATCCAACCTTTAATTGAAATAAATTTATTCAGAGAAAAGCAAATCCCTCATCAAGGAATAATTATTTTCAACAAAAAGACATGTGCCACTATTATTGACACCCCTGAAAACGATAGTGAACACACTGTACCTGAAGCGTGTCCGCATTTAAATTGTACATGTTTGAGTTGATTGGAGTGTGTAGGGACTTGCAAAATGTCATCCGTGACTTCCTGATTAACTGGGGAACAAATATAAGGTGACACAGAGACCAAATTCCCTCAACATCAACATGGGAAAGATAAGAAACACACAAACCAAATGAGGGAGAAGTGTATTGACCTTCATAAGTCAGGGAATGGGGATAAAAAACATCTCCTCACCTGAAAATGTCCATTTCTACTGTTAGGGCAAAAATAAAAAAAAAGTGAACACCAGCTGGAACTGTTCCACACTCACCTGGAAGAGGAGTCAAGTTTATTTTACTCCCATATACAGTGAGGAGGGTAAGAGAGGCAAAAAAATTTAAAAAATCCCAAGGATCATCTCATCTCATCATCTGTAGCCGCTTTATCCTGTTCTACAGGGTCGCAGGCAAGCTGGAGCCTATCCCAGCTGACTACGGGCGAAAGGCGGGGTACACCCTGGACAAGTCACCAGGTCATCACAGGGCTGACACATAGACACAGACAACCATTCGCACTCACATTCACACCTACGGTCAATTTAGAGTCACCAGTTAACCTAACCTGCATGTCTTTGGACTGTGGGGGAAACCGGAGCACCCGGAGGAAACCCACGCGGACACGGGGAGAACATGCAAACTCCACACAGAAAGGCCCTCGCCGGCCACAGGGCTCGAACCCGGATCTTCTTGCTGTGAGGCGACAGCGCTAACCACTACACCACCGTGCCGCTCTTCCCAAGGATCACTGTTGGTGAATTACAAGAAAAAGTAAAATCTTGGGGTTTCCGAGTCTCCAAAGTCACTATCAGACTCCACCTCCATGCCAACAGATTATTTGGAAGGCTCCAGAAAAAAAGCCTTTTCTGTCAGTTAACCACAAACATAAGCACCTGAAGTTTGTGAAATGCTACGGCAACTTTGACTGGAACTGTGTTCTCTGGTCTGATGGAACAAAAATGGAGCTTTTTAAAATTTTTTAATAAATAAACACTCGTGGTGGGTTTGGTTTAAAAAGAAGGATGGCTATAATGAAAAGCACCCGGTCCCATCTGTAAAATATGGTTGAGGTTCTATGATGTTTTGGGGCTGTTTTTCCTCCAAAGGCCCTGAAACCTTGTTAGGGTCCATGGCATCATGGACTCCATGAAATTCCAGGACATTTTAAATCAGAATCTGGCTCCTCTGCCAGGAAACTAAAACTGAGTTGTCATTGGATCTTCCAGCAGGACAATGATCCAATGTCCAAATCAACACAGAAATGGTTCACTGACCAACCACAGAATCATCTTCTGCCCTGACCATCTCAGTCCCCTGAGCTGAACCCCAGTGAAAACTTGTGGGCAGAGCTGAAGAGGAGAGAGAGCACAAGAGAGGGTCGAGGACCCTGGATGATCTGGAGAGATTGTGTAAAGAGGAATAGGCTCAGATGCCCTGCTCTGGATCTCCAACCTTATAAAATGTTATACGGTAGGAGAGACTCAGTGCCGCTTTACTGCCAAAGGGGGTTGGACAGAGTATTAATGCAGGGTTGCCAATAATAGTGGTACATGTGCTTGTTGAAATAATTTTTCTTCATGAGGGACTTGTTTTTCTCTGAATAAATTTATTTCAAAGGTTGGATTTTTCTCATTTTGTCAGCGTGAGATGAAACGACTTCACCAAGGATTTTTTTTCCTAAATCTGTTTACTAATCTTTACAAGGGAGCCTATAATTGTGGAGGGCACTGTATTATAGAAGATAACACATGAAGCTTCCAGTATTGTCACAAAGTGCCTGCAAAAAAAACAAAATTGCCACTGGCTCTTCATTATCCCAAAAGCCATTTTGATGGCAACAGAAGTGTTTGAGTGGTAGCTCTTGAGTAGTTTGTGATTCTCATCTCTTCATTGTTGCTGTTTAATAAGACAGGGATATCCCTCATTCCCCAAAATATAAAGGCCAACAGGTTGGTGGAGTCCCGCATTATCATGTGTTTCAAGAGGCAAGGGTTGTGTACTGACTTGGTTTAGACTGAATTTGGGATTTGATTTAGATTGGGCTTGGGATTTGATTTAGATTGGGTTTGGGATTTGGTTTAGATTTGGTCTGGTATTTGGGTTAGATTGGGTTTGAGATTTGGTTTAGATTGGGTCTGGGATTTGGTTTAGATTTGGTCTGGTATTTGGTTTAGATTGGGTCGGAGACTTGGTTTAGATTGGGTTTGGGATTTGGTTTAGATTTGGTCTGGTATTTGGTTTAGATTTGGTCTGGTATTTGGTTAAGATTGGGTCTGAGACTTGGTTTAGATTGGGTCTGAGACTTGGTTTAGATTGGGTCTGAGACTTGGTTTAGATTGGGTTTGAGATTTGGTTTACATTGGGTCTGAGACTTGATTTAGATTGTTTCTGGTGTTTGGTTTACCGTAGATTGGGTCTGAGGCTTGATTTAGATTGGCTTTGGAATTTAATTTAGATTGGGTTTGGGATTTGGTTTGGATTGGTTTGAGTTTTGATTTAGATTGGCTTTGGGATTTACACTACCATTCAAAAGTTTGGGGTCACCCAGACAATTTTGTGTTTTCCATGAAAAGTCACACTTTTATTTACCACCATAAGTTGTAAAATTAATAGAAAATATAGTCAAGACATTTTTCTGGCCATTTTGAGCATTTAATCGACCCCACAAATGTGATGCTCCAGAAACTCAATCTGCTCAAAGGAAGGTCAGTTTTATAGCTTCTCTAAAGAGCTCAACTGTTTTCAGCTGTGCTAACATGATTGTACAAGGGTTTTCTAATCATCCATTAGCCTTCTGAGGCAATGAGCAAACACATTGTACCATTAGAACACTGGAGTGAGAGTTGCTGGAAATGGGCCTCTATACACCTATAGAGATATTGCACCAAAAACCAGACATTTGCAGCTAGAATAGTCATTTACCACATTAGCAATGTATAGAGTGGATTTCTGATTAGTTTAAAGTGATCTTCATTGAAAAGAACAGTGCTTTTCTTTCAAAAATAAGGACATTTCAAAATGACCCCAAACTTTTGAACGGTAGTGTAATTTAGATTGGGTTTGGGATTTGGTTTGGATTGGGTTTAGGATTTGGTTTAGATTGGGTTTGGGATTTGGTTTAGGTTGGGTTTAGGATTTGGTTTAGATTGGGTTTGGGATTTGGTTTAGGTTGGGTTTGGGATTTGGTTTAGATTGGGTTTAGGATTTGGTTTAGATTGGGTTTGGGATTTGGTTTAGATTGGGTTTGGGATTTGGTTTAGATTGGGTTTGGGATTTGGTTTAGATTGGGTTTGGGATTTGGTTTAGGTTGGGATTTGGTTTCAGTTGGGTCTGGTATTTAGTCTATAATTTTTGTCTACTTGAGGCTTGGCTATATGTCTGGGTCATTGCTCAGGAATGGATCTGTGATTAAGAGTTGATGTGATAATGTGACATGAGCATGTTTAAAATACATTTAGCATATTTTAGTAACATTTTTGTCACAATTTAATATGAAAATAGTCGACATAATTCAGTCTAGAAACAAACAGCCCATTCTTTTCCAAACAGATCCCAAAGCATCAGGAAAGTATCTCCCACTAGTTTCATTCCATCTTGGGAAAAATTAGTGACCGATAGTAAAGAAACATGTCAGACACACAATGTGCAAAACTAATGGCACACATTAGCTCTAAATGGAGTTCTAATTAAGACACCAGTCAAGGTATTTTTCTGTTAATATGTTTCCAGCTAAGATGGCTGCCTTCTGTTTAAACATGCCTCCAGTTTGACTGAGAGGAAGATCACCCTGACCTGTAAAATAAATTAGCTCCATCAGCACAGCATCCTGATTTTATACTCAAATATTGATGCAGAATAATGTTACTATGTAAAATGAACGCGAGTCCGTCTTTGCTCAGAGAATGAAAATAGGTACGGAATCAAGTGCTTGACATTTAGAAAGGAGCATGACTCATGTGGAAGGGCTGGTGAACAGCAGGTCTCCAGTATTACTGTGAAGAGAGGGAGCTCGTTATACCCTCAGGTATCACAAAATATTCTTTTTCCCCTACAACATGTTCAAGTTAATGTGTTTAATCTGTTCTTATTATCTGTACACTGAGCTTTTCTAGAGACATGCTGAGAGAATAAACACAACAGTGAGACAATACGAACACATGAAATTAGAGTTTAGCTGGTTTGCACAAATTGAGAATACAGTAATTAGAACTTCTGTAATTACTGGGTAGCTCTGGTGCGTATTTTACATCTCAACATGAACACAGGTGCTTCTCTTTCTCTTGATTAAACCATTCAGCATTGCTATTAATTTCCACGCTCACAAAGAGAGATTATTGTCGTAGCTCACTGCTGTATGCTGTGCTTTCACACGTAACACAATATTCTTTTGTGCTTATTGTTTAAACATAGGCATACTGATTGGGGATGAGAGAGAGAGAGAGAGAGAGAGAGAGAGAGAGATGCCTTTAACTATTTTATATTGGTTTATTTCAACACTTGGTGGATACTGTCTTGTTCATGATACATGCCAGTGGTTAACTTTGAAATAAATTCAGGACAGGCTTTTCACAACCAGGGCCACATCCAAAAACATATCCTTCCATACTATTAGTCTGCAAAAAGCAGTATGTACGGTGTTGAAATACTCAGTAGGACATTGAATAGTAGTTGAACACAATCTGAATGATCTACTACGTACATCTGTAGTATTCAAACCTACCACATTACACTGCAATGTGCTGTCTTATAATTCAGCTGGAGCCTCTGAATAACCAACAAAGAAGAATTCTGCTGGGGAAAATGTAAAAGAAGATGGCAGACCAAGTCACAGCGTTGGTACACCAGCTCTCGCAGTATACAGATGTAAGTATCAGGAATTCTTCAAACATTTATGCTGTTGTAGTAATACATTTTTAACATATTTGTGGCATACACGGGTATACGTCATTGTGAAGATCACGCTCGGAGGACAGGTAAGACGGTGATGGAATATGTCCGAATTGTGTCCTTAGTACTCACTCATATACTCACTATAGTAATGGTTGGGTAATAAGTATTGAACCAATGTTAGTGCATACTGAGTATTTTGTATGCAGTTTACAGTGGTGCTTGAAAGTTTGTGAACCCTTTAGAATTTTCTATATTTCTGCATAAATATGACCTAAAACATCATCAGATTTTCACACAAGTCCTAAAAGTAGATAAAGAGAACCCAGTTAAACAAATGAGACAAAATATTATACTTGGTCATTTATTTATTGAGGAAAATGATCTAATATTACATATCTGTGAGTGGCAAAAGTATGTGAACCTTTGCTTTCAGTATCTGGTGTGACCCCCTTGTGCAGCAATAACTGCAGCTAAACGTTTGCGGTAACTGTTGATCAGTCCTGCACACCGGCTTGGAGGAATTTTAGCCCGTTCCTCCATACAGAACAGCTTCAACTCTGGGATGTTGGTGGGTTTCCTCACATGAACTGCTCGCTTCAGGTCCTTCCACAACATTTCCATTGGATTAAGGTCAGGACTTTGACTTGGACATTCCAAAACATTAACTTTATTCCTCTTTAACCATTCTTTGGTAGAACGACTTGTGTGCTTAGGGTCGTTGTCTTGCTGCATGATCCACCTTCTCTTGAGATTCAGTTCATGGACAGATGTCCTGACATTTTCCTTAAGAATTCGCTGGTATAATTCAGAATTCATTGTTCCATCAATGATGGCAAGCCGTCCTGGCCCAGATGCAGCAAAACAGGCCCAAACCATGATACTACCACCACCATGTTTCACAGATGGGATAAGGTTCTTATGCTGGAACGCAGTATTTTCCTTTCTCCAAACATAACGCTTGCTCATTTAAACCAAAAAGTTCTAGTTTGGTCTCATTCATCCACAAAACATTTTTCCAATAGCCTTCTGGCTTGCAGTTTATCTTTAGCAAACTGCAGATGAGCAGCAATGTTCTTTTTGGAGAGCAGTGGCTTTCTCCTTGCAACCCTGCCATGCACACCATTGTTGTTCAGTGTTCTCCTGATGGTGGACTCATGAACATTAACATTAGCCAGTGTGAGAGAGGCCTTCAGTTGCTTAGAAGTTACCCTGTGGTCATTTGTGACCTTGCTGACTATTACACGCCTTGCTCTTGGAGTGATCTTTGTTGGTCGACCACTCCTGGGGAGGGTAACAATGGTCTTGAATTTCCTCCATTTGTACCCAGTCTGTCTGACTGTAGATTGGTGGAGTCCAAACTCTTTAGAGATGGTTTTGTAACCTTTTCCAGCCTGATGAGCATCAACAACGCTTTTTCTGAGGTCCTCAGAAATCTCCTTTGCTCGTGCCATGATACACTTCCACAAACATGTGTTGTGAAGCTCAGACTTTGAAAGATCCCTGTTCTTTAAATAAAACAGGGTGCCCACTCACACCTGATTGTCATCCCACTGATTGAAAACACCTGACTCTAATTTCGCCTTCAAATTAACTGCTAATCCTAGAGGTTCATATACTTTTGCCACTCACAGATATGTAATACTGGATCATTTTCCTCAATAAATAAATAATCAAGTATAATATTTTTGTATCATTTGTTTAACTGGGTTATCTTTATCTACTTTTAGGACTTGTGTGAAAATCTGATGATGTTTTAGGTCATATTTATGCAGAAATATAGAAAATTCTAAAGGGTTCACAAACTTTCAAGCACCACTGTATGACTTGCTTCATTGAGCAGAGTGGAATTAAGGCCAATTTATGCTGACAACCCAGTCCTCGCAGATGGCATCACAGATAGCATCTGCATAGCCCCCCCCCCCCCTCGCAGACGCTCTGCACGCACCTCCCAAAAATTGTGACCACCGCAGAAGCCTCGCAGACAGTGTCACAGACAAGAGGGCTCTGATTGGTCCACTCTACATCCGCTGTACATGCACTTCCGCTTCCCTACTTTCCCGGTTTGGTTTGTTTTCACGACCGTCATTTTTAAAACACGAGCGAAGATGGAGCAGCACGAACAGTGGTTGATCGAGGAAGTGAGGAAGTACGTACATCTATACGACTCCAGTTCTAGTCATTATAAATAACCGTAGGATAAACACTCCACTTACCACACCCACCAACTACTCCTAGCGATTTCGCGACTTCGCGCCCCCTTGCGTTGTGGCGGTGAATAACATCGCGCACGCCTATTACTCCCCGCTCAACGATAAATTACAACTGTCTGCGAAAAGCTATCTGCGAAAGCCTTGTCGCAAGAGCATGCAGAGGCCCTTAGTCGATGTTGAGTCCATGAGCATTCCTTCTTTGTGGAAACTGCTTTTCTAAGGACACCACTGTAAAGGACACCATTGTGAAAACATTGCATATCACATTCCAGGTCCTCCTGGGGCATCCCCAGATATTCCCAAGCCAGCTGCTCTGCAGTGGTTCCTGGGTCTACCCTGGGGTCTCTGTCCAGTGAGAGATGCCTGATAAAGCTGTAGGAGACCTCCAGGGGGAATCCAGGACAAAACCAATTCAACTGGGATTCTCGAATCACATATATATGCAGGGTGTCCTAAAAGTCTGTTTATTTAAATACAGATATTAGAACAAATGCTCAAATAGACGGCCGTGGACTTTGTGACGCTTGTGTATACACAATACAAGAACGTTGAACATTTCTTCATACATTAGATCTGAAGTTGCGACATCAGATAAGTCAGAAAGAAAAATAAATAATTGTCTATGGATCCAGAGTTTTGGGACATGCGGTATATTTAACAGTTATTCCATGAAATCGAGTCGTACATGAGCTGATAGCCGATGAGACGCGTAGCACCGAGATTAAGTGGAAAAACTGTTTTATTCTATTCACATTTCACTGGATTTTGAGAAACAGAACATTTTTATTTTTTGCAAATTTGATCAATAAAAAATCTTTATGCAAAATGTCCGACAAAATCACTTCCGCTTAGAATGTAAACAAACCGGCGAAATGACAGGAACAATTTGTGAAAAATGTGATAATAATAATTCTTTCAAAACCTTTTTTTTTCATATTTTGTTGCTTTTTTGGTATTTTTTGGGAGCTTCTTCTTCTTCTTCTTCTTTAGGGTTTTTTTTTGGTGGTTGGCAAACCAACTTAAAGTTGCATTACTGCCACCAACTGGGCTGGAGAGTGGAACAGGCGATATTATGGAGGAAAAAACCCTATATTTTTTAGCTATTTTTGTTTCTTTTAAATACTCGATAAATTTTTTTGGGGTTTTGTTTTCAAATAGAGTTTTTATTTTGTCCTCAGTTGGTTCAGCAACACGCTCCACCATTTTGTTTTCTCTACTCACGGTACATGAGCTGATATCCTAGTAATAGAGTAGCCAATCAGAGCACACGATTGCTCATCTCATCTCATCTCATTATCTGTAGCCGCTTTATCCTGTTCTACAGGGTCGCAGGCAAGCTGGATCCTATCCCAGCTGACTATGGGCGAAAGGCAGGGTACACCCTGGACAAGTCGCCAGGTCATCACAGGGCTGACACATAGACACAGACAACCATTCACACTCACATTCACACCTACGCTCAATTTAGAGTCACCAGTTAACCTAACCTGCATGTCTTTGGACTGTGGGGGAAACCGGAGCACCCAGAGGAAACCCACGCGGACACGGGGAGAACATGCAAACTCCGCACAGAAAGGCCCTCGCCAGCCACAGGGCTCGAACCCGGACCTTCTTGCTGTGAGGCGACAGTGCTAACCACTACACCACCGTGCCGCCACGATTGCTCATATCCAGTGAATGTGAATAGAATAAATATGTATAGTACCAGTCAAAAGTTTGGACATATCTACTCATTCATAGTAAAAAGTGAGTGTGTCCAAACAAACCTTTGACTGGTACTGTATATATCATTCTCATTCTCAGAAAAAGTCCCTTAACCTATTGGTCATTACATAGTTAAACAAGAAGCCCCAGATATCATTGTGTAACTGTAAAGTTTCAAAGGTGTAAAGGTCAGATAGTGGGACTGGACTTGACACCATTCCTCACTCGAGCTGAGATCATGGAAGAAACATGTGCTCAAGTTCGAGATACACCTGTTTCACTCCAACTCCACTCTGTGTGTATAACTCTCACCAACCTTCTGAACAGTGCTCAAGTCTGTAGTTACGTCTGAGGTCTGAATCCTGATGTGTGCAAGTCTTCACTATTGTCTCAGAGGAAGCACATTTGCCTTCACCATCTTTTGCTCGAGTTTGTGTGATAGAGAAGAAAGAGCAGGGTGGCAGCTTTATCAGGGTCAGTGAGCGAGGAACCAGCAGGATGAGGATGAGGATGGGAGAGGAACATGGTGTAATTCAGTCCTGTACTGGTGAGAAAAGCTTGCATACAGCAGGATCCTCCTGATTACCTTCTTCACCTTCTTGGCTACAGAGTGTTCCTCTGACAACAAAATGAGTCCATCAGATATCAATGGTCTCTTCTCGAGATGTAGAAAGTCTTGAGAAAAGGATTTCCGCAAATACAAAGAAGATATAGGAAGGGGAGTTAAAAAAACTGAAAAAAGAGGGAAAAAAGGCCATCAAACAGTGAAAAACCCGGAGACAGTGATGGTACTGCCTTTCTCATTTTTCACTAAATCTGCCAGCTGAAGTGGTAATGAGCAGAACATGCTGAAAGAACGCCTCACTCCTAAGCACAGAGTGACAGAAATGAAAGAGAGGGGGGGGAGGCTTTGCTTAAAAAAAAAAAAAAAAAAGATTCTACAGAGTGAGTAAGTATCACGTTTCTGAGTCAAATCAAGGCAGGGATCAGATGGACTAAACGCTGGATGATTTGGAGTCACGACCTAAATATGGGTCTTGTAGGAGGTCATGAGGTCGAGGCTGTTCCTGACTCATGCAGGCCTGCATTAATTACTCAAACTGAAATCATCTGCTCATGTCCTGTAGCTGAGACACCACAGACATGGGGTCAGGGCAATTCCCAACACATCCCAGAAACACTTCTGCCCAGATCTCAGACACATAAAAGCGCATGCACACAAACCAGAGAAAGTAAAAATGTATCAGATGTTAATAATGGACATGCTTCAGGTCCTGGTCTTCTACTGTGTGGACAAACACAGGCCTGATCTAAACCAAGTCCCAGTCCCAGTCCCAAACCAAGACCAGAATTCCAAGAATCACAGGACTCATCCCAAACCCAGATTAAATACTGATTTACGCTAAAGGTCTTTACACAGACAGTACAACAAGAATAAATGATGTGAATGTGTGAAGAAATTGTTGACGAATTTAACATAATATTAATATTCACATTAAATGTGACGTGATTATGCAAGCATTCCACAACCGTTCTACAACCTGAGCCCTGATTGGTTGATCGGGGTCCTTTCATGAACAAATATTAGAAAAAAATTAACTTGTTGCAAAAGAAAAAGAAAAAAATCAACATCACTTTTTGACACGAACATTCGTCTTTGATGTGAAAGTGTTCATTTATGGAAAAGTCATTCAAAAACATTTTGTCAGATGAAAAAAAATCTTAACGAGAAATCATGCTGTATGTGTAATGACCTTAAGACCCAATAAAAATGAAACCGAATCCCAGTAGTACTAACAAACCCAGACCAGACTTTAAACACACTGTGGCCTAATTTAAGACAAATCTCATGACCAGTCCCAAACCCTTTCCAGACTTTAAACACTCTCACACACAATCAAACCCAAATCCTCGGCGTAGTCCCAAACTCAGTCCAGAATTTAGATAATCTGATACCCAGTCTAAAGCAAAGTCCAAATTTAAATTTCAACAATCTCAGATCCAACCAACAAAATTCAAGTGGAATCCAAACAGAAATGTTTTGAGGAAAATAATTAAACAACAACAACCCTGCAATAACCTGGTTACACTCATGTACACACCCTTTTATAAAGGGGGCGTGACTGTATTCAGAATGAACCAATCAAACTCAGACTCAAAAGTAATGATATACATCCACCTGTCATCAATGAAGTGACTCTGGAATAAAGCTCAGCTGTATATGGACAGGATCTCACTGTTGAACGATATTGATCAGGATGGGGTACAAAAGTATTTCCAAAACATTAGATGCACCATGGAGCACTGTGAAGGTCGTCATGAACAAGCAGAGTAAGTGAAGCTCCACAGTGACATCACCAAGAACAGGACATCCTCCGAAATGGATGAAATGGCAAGAAGGAAATTTATCAGGGAGGCTGCTGAGAGACCTACAGCAACATTCAAGCGGCTGCAGGAACATCTGTCAAGTACTGAATACTCTCTGCATGGGACAACAATCCCATATCCGTCACATATCTGGGCTCTGGGAGAGGGCAAATAGACAGAGGCCCACCTGATTCACCCCAAACCAAGTGGCAAGATGTATTAGTCTAAAGAGACCAATATAGAACTTATTAGGCATCATTCTAAAAGATATGTTTCCGACAAAAAACAAGACCACTTATCACCCAGAGAACACCATCCCCACAGTGAAGCATGGTGGTGGCAGCATCATGCTACAGAGCTGCTTCTCTTCAGCTGGGACTGGGGCTCTAGTCAAGATAGAGGGAATCATGGAAATCTCCAAACACCATTCTGCTTTGATAGAAAACATGTAGGCCTTTGTTAGACAGCTGGAGATGAAGAAAAAAAATCCACCTTTCAGCACGATAACAACCAAAAGCACAAATCCACATTGGCAAAGGGACATCTTCAGAAGAAGAAACTCACCATTTTGGAAAGGCTCAGTCAGCCCAGATCAAAAACCTGTGGAATTGCCCAATCAGGATGTGCTAACTTGGCAGAATCTTGGCAGAACTTGGCAGGCAGATTCAAACAAATGTGAACCCTCACCGAATCCAGGGGCACATGTCGGCCAAAACGAATCCGAGATAATCACAAGAGAAGCTTTTTTTTTTTTTCGAAATTTGTGATTTTTGTTTTTTTCCATCATGTGCAAGTTGAGATCTTGAAGAATGCAATCAGTATTTCAGATAATAGATTGTTTTGTTGGAAAAGCATACATTTTTTGTTGCAAATTGTCTCGTTTTTGTCAGGACTGTAGCCTGCTGGGGGTGTGGGTAAATTACCATATGGGCCATTCACATGATGATTTAAGTCTTTTTTTTTTTTTCCGCAAATCAGCTGTATGATCCGAGCTGAGCTCGTGGCTACTTAACTGCATACAGGCGTGTGATTTCACTATGGAATGAGTTACTAAACAGAGCGCAGAGGAGCTGAAACACCGCGAAGCAAACACGCACTCGGTATTTACATCAGAGATCACCATTTCTAGCAAAAAAACCCGCAACCTCGTTTTCCAGATTGAATGGAATACTTGAATGATCGGATGATACACGGACCGTTCTAGGATTACATTCCATCGGAGGCATTGGTGTGTGCAAGGCGCCGTTTCTCTTTCTGATGGGGTGAGTTTATTAATCTAAGGCTGTGTGGTTATTTTTGCATGTAACGGAGAGTGCTGTGGTTTGGTTAAGCCTAGGTCACAACCGGATGTACGATTTTTTGGCCGTGTGATTTTTGGCGTTTCCCAAATCGCTGCGGTTTTTTTTTTTGTTCACGGAGAAAGACGCTTGTTGGCCGTAAGTTTGTCTTGCAACCTGAAAAAAAACGTAAGCGCCCGTAGAGTTTGTTTGACATGACAAAGAACCTCTGCGGCCGGTCTGCGGCTCGAAAATCAGCACATCACACGCGCGTTCTTGTGCTTTTCACACGCGCGCTCTCGTGCGTTTCATGCGCGCTCTCCGTGTGTTTCTTGCGTTTTTTGCGTGTAGACCGGCCGTAGGAGCACGTACTGTACGGCCGGTTGTGACCGAGGCTTTACATGAAACTAGTGTTGTGTTAATTGTGTCATCATCGTGCTATCTTTCTTTCTTACGGTGTGAGTAATTTTTCAACCACAAAGCGTTAAAGTATACTTTAGGACTTATTTTTCGTCTCGTCTCGTCTTCTTCCGCTTTATCCGGGACCGGGTCGCGGAGGCAGCAGTCTAAGCAGGGAAGCCCAAACTTCCCTTTCCCCAGACACCTCGGCCAGCTCCTCGGGAAGAACACCGAGGCGTTCCCAGGCCAGCCGAGAGACATAGTCCCTCCAGCGTGTCCTGGGTCTTCCCCGGGGCCTCCTCCCGGGGGGACATGCCTGGAACACCTCCCCAGGGAGGCGTCCAGGAGGCATCCGAAAAAGATGCCCGAGCCACCTCAGCTGATTCCTCTCGATGTGGAGCAGCAGCGGCTCTACTCCGAGCTCCTCCCGAGTGACTGTGCTTCTCACCCTATCTCTAAGGGAGCGCCCAGCCACCCTGCGAAGGAAACTCATTTCGGCCGCTTGTATCCGCGATCTTGTCCTTTCGGTCATTACCCAAAGCTCATGACCATAGGTGAGAGTCGGAACGTAGATCGACTGGTAAATTGAGAGCTTCGCCTTTTGGCTCAGCTCCTTCTTCACCACAACGGACCGGTAAAGCGACCGCATCACTGCGGAGGCTGCACCGATCCGCCTGTCGATCTCACGCTCCATCCTTCCCTCACTCGTGAACAAGATCCCGAGATACTTAAACTCCTCCACTTGAGGCAGAACTTCTTTTTGTACTTCATAATTGTTTTGGGCATACTTTGCATGGAAGGAAAATTGACGTGGTGATCTTTGTTTACATGAAAGTAGCATCGTGCTAGCTAGTAGGGGGTAGGGCTTTCCTTAATGTCATGCAAATGAGCACCATTATGTGCCCGCCCTGCACCCAGAGTAGCTGAGATGGAAAACTTTGAGGGCGATTTTCTCCCTTTTCTGTTTTAAGAGGTATACACTTTCAAAAGGCCACACATTCTTCAAATACTGTCAGATCTCCACATGGAAGGCATCATTGCAAAGCTTAGAAACTGTACTTTCTGAATCTGTCAATAACTCAAAATGCCCCCGGGCCGACATGTGTCCCGGGATTCTGGATTTGGGCACAAATTATTAGTTAAGGGGTGTGTATACTTACACAACCAGGTTATTGTACATTTTTTATTTCTCTAAAATGTTTTTCGTGTTTTTTTAAAATAATTTGTTTTCAGGTAAATTTTGTTGGTTGCTATATTAGTTTAATATTGCAAGCTGGCCGAATGGTTAGTGCGTCTGCTTCTTGACTGGAAGGTTGTGAGTTCTAATCATAGTCAGGGTATACCAAAGACCATCATAAAAATGGTACCTACTGCCATCTGATGAGGCGCCACAATACAGATGTGAGTAGGGAGTCAATCTCTTGTGGTTACCAGAGAACCCGCCCCCCACTGGAACACGAGCTATGTAATAGGCGAGAGAACGAGGGCCACAGAAACAGTGCCACCCAGTTTGTCTTAAGTGCCTGGGTAGTACTGGGATGGGAGACTGCCTGGGAAGACCAGGTCAAGTCAACTTTAGTGTGAAATATGCTCTACATGCTCGACATACAGCACAGATGAAATTTCAGTCCTCTCTGACCCACGGTGCAAACAGGCAATGCAATAAATACAAATAGAATAATTGAAATAAACAATGCAAACAGTATAAACACTCTAGATAAGAAATAGACATAGACTAAACACTCATATATATATATATACACACACACACACACACACACATATATAAATTGGAGCAAATAAACAGTCAAGGGCACTTGAGGTATTGAGGTATTTCACCCACGTGACCAAGTCACGTGACGCAGCCATTTTGGACAGCACGCTTAAGTCCTTCAGTGCAAGGCGGTATGAGATGGTGGAGAACTTTGTACATTTTAACAAGAAAGTAAGCTGTGATTCGTGTTAAATTGGATCTGTCTTTTATCACAAACACTGTACCCAGCCTTGGTATGGAGCCCTGTTTATTTATTTCTGTGTCCCGTTTCTTTCGAGCCTCTGTTATTGCGTTTTATGTCTGATGTCTGCTACATGCAACCCTAGACAAATTAACACTGCCTTGTTTCACTGCTCAGATGGGTTACCAAACACTGACCCATTTACTTTTTGCTATATATTTTATCAAAATTGCGTTAACTGATAAACTAACCTGAAATGAAATGATCACTGCAAAGTCTGGAATACTCTGTTGGCTCCCAATCCTGTCTCTTCACAGCTGCAATCCATTTGGCCCTCTTGTCTGGGTCAGTAGGAAACCGGCAGTGATGTGTCGGTCGCGAACGATCCGGTTCAAAGAGCCGGCTCTTTGAAGTGAACGACGGGAGCCGGCTCTTCGGTGGGAGCCGAGTTGGGGAGCCGAATTAGTTTTTTGTCCTTAGGTGCCTCAGAGAGAGAGACTTTCACAAAAAAAGTTGCTGTCTGATTGCGTCTTTGTGTTGTCTATTACCATTCAAAGGAAAAAAAGTAGCATGGTGTACGCCTACTTTTTTTGGTTGGGGGGGTTGATGTCATTCACAGCTGCGAAAATATGAAAATTGGTGTAATGCTGAAAGCTGTGGAGCGCAGGGGAGAGGAGTCTGTGAGGCACCTGAGGAGGGGAAAATCAGCTGTGTATTTTATATTGGTAATATAACACAGTTTTGCATTATGTTTGTGAGAAAATAATTTATTAATTGGTAAGTAAGTTTTATTTCTATAGCTAGAACATTGTTACACTGCTATACTTTACAAAGCTTTACAATGGCTACAAAAACTAAAAAATTAAATGGAAAACATCCTACTGATAAAATATAAATAATAATGTAATTAATTAACTAGTTAATTGCAGCAATTAAATCAAAAATAAAATCTCAGGAGCCGTTTGGGAGCCGAAAGAGCCGGCTCCTTATAGTAAGAAGAGCCAAAAGAGCCGGCTCCTTATAGTAAGAAGAGCCAAAAGAGCCGGCTCCTTATAGTAAGAAGAGCCAAAAGAGCCGGCTCCTTATAGTAAGAAGAGCCAAAAGAGCCGGCTCCTTATAGTAAGAAGAGCCAAAAGAGCCGGCTCCTTATAGTAAGAAGAGCCAAAAGAGCCGGCTCCTTATAGTAAGAAGAGCCAAAAGAGCCGGCTCCCGAAAAAGAGCCGAAATTCCCATCACTAGAAACGGGTAAAAGGAGCGTCCTGCACGCTGTCCCTGTCTGTTGTGGCAGCCCACAGCACAACAAGCAAACACCATGGTTATTTATAGAGTGCTTACTGACAAATTAATCTATTCTAGGTGTCTGTAACACGTTTTTTTTCAAGCTGGTTCTCCCTCTCTGTCTGCAGCGTTAGTATGTAGCTTGATGTTCAAAATGGCGGACACCAGGGCGTCACGTGACCCTGTGACGTCAGGTGAAATACCTCAATAGCAGGTAAACATGAAATAAGCAGTATAAACAATAAACTAATAGCTGTTAAGGTGAGGTAGTGCGGAATAGTGCAAATGAGCGAGGTAAAGTGAGCTGTGCGGTCCCTGAGTTCAGTGTGTTAATGAATGTTGAGTGTGTGTGTGTGTGTGTGTGTGTGTGTTGGGAGGGGGGGAACTGTGAGGATGACATGTCAGATGCTGAAGGGGGGGCAGGGGTGTGTGCAAGCAGAATCTGTGGCGGGGGCAGAGGGGGGAGGAGGGGCAGAACAGGGAGGGAGTTGAGCCTCCTGACCGCCTGGTGGAAGAAACTGTTCTTGAGCCTGCTGGTTTTGGCCCGGAGACTCCGCAGTCTCCTCCCCGACGGCAGCAGGCTGAAGAGGCTGTGAGATGGGTGGGTGGGGTCACCTGCAATCCTGATGGCTTTGCGGGTGAGGCGGGAGTTATAAATATCCATTAGAGAAGGGAGAGAGACACCAATGAAGATCCTCTCAGCTGCTCTCACGATGCGCTGCAGAGTCTTGCAGCAGGACACGGTGCAGGCGCCGTACCACACGGTGATGCAGCTGGCCAGGATGTTCTCGATGGTGCCTCTGTAGAAAGTGTGCATGATGGGGGCCGGGGCTCTTGCTCTCCTCAGTTTGCGGAGGAAGTACAGACGCTGTTGGGCTTTTTTGGCCAGTGATGCGGTGTTGTTGCTCCAGGACAGGTCTTCAGAGATCTGCACACCCAGAAACTTGGTGCTGCTCACCCTCTCCACTGCAGCACCATCGATAGTTAGTTGAGCATGCTGGGTGTGAGCTCTCCTGAAGTCCACAACAATCTCCTTCGTCTTCTCCACGTTCAGACAGAGATTGACATGGGAGGGACTTTGAAATTAGCTTAATAGTGAAAAAATGTCCAAAATTATTTATCTCAGTTTAATGTTTTTTACATCACAAAAACCTGCAAATATGCCAGGGGTGTGTAAACTTTTTATCTGTATGCATATCCACTGCAATAAAAAAAAACAGTAAAAGAAATCTCACAGATAAATAGGATGGGGGTAAAGCAAAAGCAGTAAATAACCCTCACCTGCTCAGCTTCACACCTGCATTCGATTTGTCTCGTTTGTAATTCTCTTTATGATAAAATGTGTCTGCTGGATGAACGAATAAAAATGTAAATGATGTGCACGACACATTTCCAGTTCCCATTCTCATCATTCTCATCATCACACTTCACTCCATCCAGAGCCGCTAGAAAGCGTGACGATGTTTAACAGTGACACAACAGTCCAGCTGAGTGAAGAAGCTCAAACCCTGCTCACGACACCTGAAGCACTACTGTCAGAGCTGCTGTGACAGAAAATTAATCAACACCTTCTGACCAATAACAGTCCGGAATCCAGCAGTGCTGCGGTGTAAAGAGTAACAAGCAATGTACAACAACCTGGGACAGTCACTCTGTCCCATGAGCTTCAAACTCATGTGTCAAATGAACTCAGCATACCGCAATACACTGCAATCTTGATGCACTGTGCTACACACACACACACACACACACACACACACACACACACACAAATAAATAAATAGAAATTCTGCCTCCATCTGGCTTCTCAGTCACTGAAGCCCTTACCTCTGAGTCCCAAAAGGATCCTGTTCTGGTTACAAACTCTCTACACATTAAACAGCATGCAGTTTGGCTCTTTTACTTGGTATAAGTTTGGAGGAAAAAAAAAAAAACACACTCAGACCCAACACACTGCCAAATGACACCAGGTCTCCATTGCAGTTTTGCTCAAAATCGAAGTAATATTTGCAAAGTTTCAACAAAACACAACTGGGAATGGTTTGTTTTTGCACTGAGTGATGTTCTGTGATTAAAGCTGGGTTTTCTCGTCTCACAGTATCTCTTTATATCTGCACTAACTGGCCACTTTAATAGGAACTTGTTGTTGAGTCTAAGATCCCTGTTCTTGGCTGCAGGAGTGGAACCCAGTGTGTTCTTCTGCTGTTGCATGCTGAGATGCTTTTCTGCTCACCACGGTTGCAAAGAGTGATTATATGATCAATCCAAAGACATGCAGGTTAGGTTAATATGGGACGGCCTTGGGCTGAGGTGCCCTTGAGCGAGGCACCCATCCAGGCACGTGCACACATACGGCTTTAGGGGTGCTTGAGCCCCTGCCCTTTTTGCCTCGAATTAAATGTTGCCCTTTTAAAATAATAATAATAATAATAGGGCGGCACGGTGGTGTAGTGGTTAGTGCTGTCGCCTCACAGCAAGAAGGTCCGGGTTCGAGCCCCGTGGCCGGCGAGGGCCTTTCTGTGCGGAGTTTGCATGTTCTCCCCGTGTCTGTGTGGGTTTCCTCCGGGTGCTCCGGTTTCCCCCATAGTCCAAAGACATGCAGGTTAGGTTAACTGGTGACTCTAAATTGAGCGTAGGTGTGAATGTGAGTGTGAATGGTTGTCTGTGTCTATGTGTCAGCCCTGTGATGACCTGGCGACTTGTCCAGGGTGTACCCCGCCTTTCGCCCGTAGTCAGCTGGGATAGGCTCCAGCTTGAGATGAGATAATAATAATAATACAGTCCTGTTAGATGTTTAAAACAACAGCGGTACAAAAACTCCACGGCAATCTACCAATTTTCTTGTAATCCGGGGTGGTTGTGTGCGTTGAGCTGCCGCTTCTCTGTCCATTGCTGCTCCGCTCGAGTGCAGCCAGAGAGAGGGGTCGCGTGGACGGGAGTGAGAGGGAAGAAGCCGCTGCGCTGCCACAGTGATAACAGAGGAGACGCGACAGTGAGGCAGCTTGAACATGTGAGTTATGGTCTAACAGTTAACCCTTTCAAACTGTATGTACATGACATTTGGGCGTTTGTAGGGCTCCTGACATTTGTGCGAGTAATTTAAGTCCCTGTAGTTTAATAATCTGCTTGTTAACTGACGTGACCTGACCTGTTACTGTTCACAATCGATTGCCTCGGCCGTGCTTCGGTCTACATGCAAGTATCATATATCGTCGGGAAGCTTACATTCTCCTCTTGTATATATAACTAGTCGTCGACCTCTTCCACAACGTGCTCAAATCAAATGTGGGTTATGTTTCAGAAAAAAAACAATGTTGTGTGTCAGTTTCTATTTTTGCTGGACGTTCCAAGCCTATGATAATGTGAGTGACAATTTTGCTGACACAAAAGAAATGGCAGTTGCATATCACTTTCACCAACACAGGACACATAGCTAAGTACTTACCTTCCTATTAGTACGTTAATTTTAATTCTACATTTCCATATTTTGGAAAGGACCGGGAAAAAAAAATCATGCACTTGCTGCCCTTTATCTGACTTTGAGCCCCTGACCCTCTATAATCCTGTGCATGTCCCTGCACCCATCTCCCAACTGCTCCCCGGGCGCTGTTAGCATGGCTGCCCACTGCTCTGGGTGTGTGTGTGTGTGTGTGTGTGTGTGTTCACTGCTTCAGATGGGTTTAATGCAGAGAGGAACTTTCACAAGTGTGTGATGAATAAAGTTGTGCTTTCTTTCTTTTCTTTCTATGAGTCACTATATCCTTCCTGGCAGTTCGAACCACCTTGAATTTGATAATTTCCCTCTGACCCTCTCTTATCAACAAGGCATTTGTTTTTGTTTTTTTTCCACCCACAGAACTGTCACTCACTCACTCGCTTGCTCGCTCGCTCACTCACTCACTCAATAAATGGTTTTTTTTGTTTGTTTTCTGCACCATTCGGTGTAAACTCTAGAGACTGTTGTCTGTGAAAACTTCAGATCAGCAGTTTCTGAAATACTTAAACCTCATACTCATCTGGCTCAAACCAACACCCATACCACAGTGAAAGAAAGTCACACTTTGTATACTTTGACTGTATGCAAGCTTTTCTCACCAGTACAGGACTGAATTACACCATGTTCCTCTCCCATCCTCATCCTCATCCTGCTGGTTCCTCGCTCACTGACCCTGATAAAGCTGCCAACCTGCTCTATCACACAAACTCGAGCAAAAGATGGTGAAGCCAAATGTGCTTCCTCTGAGACAATAGTGAAGACTTGCACACATCAGGATTCAGACCTCACAGTGTTTCCCGTTCTGATGTTTGAACATTGTGAACATTAACTGAAGCTCTTGATTTGTATCTGTGTGATTTGATGCATCGTGCTGCTGTCGAGTGATTGGCTGATTAGAGAACAGCAGAAAACAGCTGCAGGTGGATGGATGGGTGTTCCTAATAAAGTGGCCAGTGGGTCTCTAGCTCTCTATCTATCTGAGAAAGGTAGCGTTTTCACTTCCTCTTCATGCCATGTGACTTAAATGTGTCAGATAACGTTATCCAGGGACACATGTCTGCCCGGGGGCATTTTGAGTTATTGACAGATTCAGAAAGTACAGTTTCTAAGCTTTCCAATGATGCCTTCCATGTGGAGATCTGACAATATTTGAAGAATGTGTGGCCTTTTGAAAGTGTATACTTCTTAAAACAGAAAAGGGAGAAAATCGCCCTCAAAGTTTTCCATCTCAGCTACTCTGGGTGTAGGGCGGGCACATAATGGTGCTCATTTGCATGACATTAAGGAAAGCCCTACCCCCTACGAGCTAGCACGATACTACTTTCATGTAAACAAAGATCACCACGTCAATTTTCCTTCCATGCAAAGTATGCCCAAAACAATTATGAAGTACAAAAATAAGTCCTAAAGTATACTTTAACGTTTTGTGGTTGAAAAATTACTCACACCGTAAGAAAGAAAGAGAGCACGATGATAACACAACTAACACAATGCTAGTTTCATGTAACCAAACCACAACACTCTCCGTTACATGCAAAAATAACCACACAGCCTTAGATTAATAAACTCACCCCATCAGAAAGAGAAACGGCGCCTTGCACACACCAATGCCTCCGATGGAATATGTAGTCCTAGAACACTTCCTTTTGGTTTGTTTTTTTTGCTAGAAATGGTGATCTCCGATGTAAATACCGTGTGTCTGTTTGCTTCGCGGTGTTTCAGCTCCTCTGCGCTCTGTTTAGCTTGCTCATTCCATAGTGAAATCATACGCCTGTATGCAGCTTAAGTAGCCACGAGCTCAGCTCGTATCATACAGCTGATTCGCGAAAAAAAAAAAAAGACTTAAATCATCTTGTGAATGGCCCATATGGTAATTTACCCACACCCCCCAGCAGGCTACAGTCCTGACAAAAACGAGACAATTTGCAACAAAAAATGTATGCTTTTCCAACAAAACAATCTATTATCTGAAATACTGATTGCATTCTTCAAGATCTCAACTTGCACATGATGGAAAAAAACAAAAATCACAAATTTTGAAAAAAAAAGCTTCTTTTGCGATTATCTCGGATTCGTTTCAGCCGACATGCGTCCCTGGATTCGGTGAGGGGTCACAAATGTGAAATATATGATTCCATTTAAATTTTTCAAAATATTGCTTTATCGAATCATCTGAAATCACTTCATATGAGTGTAAAAACCTTTTTTTTAGTTATTTGAAGGTTTTTTTTTTCCAAAATTCACGTTTCATTGATTTCAGTTTGCATGGAAACACAGCTTCTGACAGATATCAGTTAATCATTGGTCAAATCCACTGCTCCGTTTGTCAACACCAAGCCTTTTAGACACAATAATGAATAATCTAGAATAACTCAGTCCAGCATAATCCATATTTTGTATTCCAGTCATGTCATTTGGTATTTATAACCCTCCTCCAGTCCTGATCGAAGGTTGGCACTTGCCTTTATCCCATACATAATACATTAACAGCCAACTAATACTGGTTTATTGTTCTTCCAATAGCCTAGTATCCAATAAAAGTGTCACAAAATAACAGTGGACCATTCCACATGCATGGATGTCAGACAGGACAGCATGAACAGTGAACTGCTTGAAATGTTTAAAGGAGATATGCAGAACCATGGCCTCACTTTTTGTTTATAAATGCCCTGAGACCTCAAGAATGGCATGGGAATAGTTTTAAGTGTTAACAATAAATCTAATATCGAAATTTTTATGATTAAAATGATTCATACAGGTAGCGGTCTGAGTGAATGACCTTGACATCTGTGATGTCACCATGGTAAGGCTATTGGTCTCATCACCATTTCCACTATACTACAACCCCGATTCCAAAAAAGTTGGGACAAAGTACAAATTGTAAATAAAAACAGAATGCAATAATTTACAAATCTCAAAAACTGATATTGTATTCACAATGGAACATAGACAACATATCAAATGTCGAAAGTGAGACATTTGGAAATTTCATGCCAAATATTGGCTCATTTGAAATTTCATGACAGCAACACATCTCAAAAAAGTTGGGACAGGGGCAATAAGAGGCTGGAAAAGTTAAAGGTACAAAAAAGGAACAGCTGGAGGACCAAATTGCAACTCATTAGGTCAATTAGCAATAGGTCATTAACATGACTGGGTATAAAAAGAGCATCTTGGAGTGGCAGCGGCTCTCAGAAGTAAAGATGGGAAGAGGATCACCAATCCCCCTAATTCTGCACCGACAAATAGTGGCGCAATATCAGAAAGGAGTTCGACAGTGTAAAACTGCAAAGAGTTTGAACATATCATCATCTACAGTGCATAATATCATCAAAAGATTCAGAGAATCTGGAAGAATCTCTGTGCGTAAGGGTCAAGGCCGGAAAACCATACTGGGTGCCCATGATCTTCGGGCCCTTAGACGGCACTGCATCACATACAGGCATGCTTCTGTATTGGAAATCACAAAATGGGCTCAGGAATATTTCCAGAGAACATTATCTGTGAACACAATTCACCGTGCCATCCGCCGTTGCCAGCTAAAACTCTATAGTTCAAAGAAGAAGCCGTATCTAAACATGATCCAGAAGCGCAGACGTCTTCTCTGGGCCAAGGCTCGTTTAAAATGGACTGTGGAAAAGTGGAAAACTGTTCTGTGGTCAGACGAATCAAAATTTGAAGTTCTTTATGGAAATCAGGGACACCGTGTCATTCGGACTAAAGAGGAGAAGGACGACCCAAGTTGTTATCAGCGCTCAGTTCAGAAGCCTGCATCTCTGATGGTATGGGGTTGCATTAGTGCGTGTGGCATGGGCAGCTTACACATCTGGAAAGACACCATCAATGCTGAAAGGTATATCCAGGTTCTAGAGCAACATATGCTCCCATCCAGACGACGTCTCTTTCAGGGAAGACCTTGCATTTTCCAACATGACAATGCCAAACCACATACTGCATCAATTACAGCATCATGGCTGCGTAGAAGAAGGGTCCGGGTACTGAACTGGCCAGCCTGCAGTCCAGATCTTTCACCCATAGAAAACATTTCGCGCATCATAAAACGGAAGATATGACAAAAAAGATCTAAGACAGTTGAGCAACTAGAATCCTACATTAGACAAGAATGGGTTAACATTCCTATCCCTAAACTTGAGCAACTTGTCTCCTCAGTCCCCAGACGTTTACAGACTGTTGTAAAGAGAAAAGGGGATGTCTCACAGTGGTAAACATGGCCTTGTCCCAACTTTTTTGAGATATGTTGTTGTCATGAAATTTAAAATCACCTAATTTTTCTCTTTAAATGATACATTTTCTCAGTTTAAACATTTGATATGTCATCTATGTTCTATTCTGAATAAAATATGGAATTTTGAAACTTCCACATCATTGCATTCCGTTTTTATTTACAATTTGTACTTTGTCCCAACTTTTTTGGAATTGGGGTTGTAAAACACAGAGCTGACTGCAACTTCGATCCTCTATTTTGAGCTAATTTATCGCCATGCCACGTAGATGTGTTGCTGGCCGGTGCAGCAACATGACAGAAGGTGGATTTACACTCCCGTTCAAAAGTTTGGGGTCACCCAGACAATTTTGTGTTTTCCATGAAAAGTCACACTTTTATTTACCACCATAAGTTGTAAAATGAATAGAAAATATAGTCAAGACATTTTTCTGGCCATTTTGAGCATTTAATCGACCCCACAAATGTGATGCTCCAGAAACTCAATCTGCTCAAAGGAAGGTCAGTTTTATAGCTTCTCTAAAGAGCTCAACTGTTTTCAGCTGTGCTAACATGATTGTACAAGGGTTTTCTAATCATCCATTAGCCTTCTGAGGCAATGAGCAAACACATTGTACCATTAGAACACTGGAGTGAGAGTTGCTGGAAATGGGCCTCTATACACCTATGGAGATATTGCACCAAAAACCAGACATTTGCAGCTAGAATAGTCATTTACCACATTAGCAATGTATAGAGTGGATTTCTGATTAGTTTAAAGTCATCTTCATTGAAAAGAACAGTGCTTTTCTTTCAAAAATAAGGACATTTCAAAGTGACCCCAAACTTTTGAACAGTAGTGTATGTTGTATTCATTGCCCAAGAATGTTCAAACTGCAAAGATTTGGACGCATTTTGAGAGAAATTCACGGGCACATTTTACTGAGGACTCGTACGAAACCTCTGATCTGTTGAGAGGTGTTGGCTATAAGCCTGTATTGAAAGAGGGTGCAGTACCAACAATTTAAGGAAAAGAAAACTACAAGAAAAGGAAAGTAAGTTCAGTTGCACCAGTTCAGAGTGTGAGCCGAGCAGTAATGGCGGACTACTCAGTATGGAGAAAATGGAGAATGAGTGGACCAGTCATCAGATTTCTCTGCCGGATATGCTCGCCTCAGCAGCAATATCTCACCCTTACGTGGAAGGAGCAAATGAATGAAGAACTGAACGAAGAACTGAAAGTCAGATTGTTTCAAAACAATTGGCCATAAGATCGGCCTTCAAAAAGCGAGAACACAGACGGGTAAGATGTGGCTCTCATTTGGTTACATAACAACAACACTCGTTGTTTACCTGAATTTAGATTAATACATGTAACTTGTATTGTGTGTTTAAGTTACCGGTATGAGATTATTTAATTTGCTTCAGAATGCGATTGTCTCAGTTCATCTGATTATATAATGAGCCTTTTACATTTTATCAGTGAAAATGCATGCAAGTTATAACACCCATCCTGTTTTAATGAGAGTCACATGAGACTGTCAGTTCAATTCCATCCAATTCTCTAGACGGCTTTGTTCTCTGGCTTTATTTCGTAAGGTGGGGGCCTCCATGACTGACGTGTTGCTATCGGATTCACTTTCCAATGGTTCGAGCTGATACGGTTCTATGTGTATAGCTGTAGCATGTACACACACTCCAATTTCAGGACTATCACAGTCAGATGTATTACAATCTGAGGAATCCAAAGAATCTCCAATAAATCCGAACGAAGAGGCCACTGCAACCGCTCTCACCTGCTGAGTCTGGCTTTGGTCTATAGATGTCAAAGGCCTCGGCCTTAAAACCAGTTACTGCAGTGACGTCACTCACTCAGGGCTGGCTGGCTCAGCCAGGCAGCTCGAATGCCAACTTTGCGGTCGATTTTAATTCTCAAAAATATATATTTTTTATTCCCAATTATGCAGCATACAAGAGTCAAGGATGGAGATACTATCCACTCAGAAATCTATTTAAAAATAAAGGTTCTGCATATCTCCTTTAAGAGTCTGGAGAGCAGACTCAAACATAAAACAGCAAAAAAAAAAAAAAAGAGCAGACAATAGACAAGAGTAGACAAAGTTACCAAGCACAGCTAGGGTGCCATTTTAATTAGATGTACTTTGACGTGAAATGTACAATACCAGTAATTATTTATACAGCATGCTTAAGGAAGAACTGCAGTAAAGACAGTGATGATGAAAAGTTGTGACAGAACATGGCCAAGCGGGGAAAATACACAGCGATGAGGAAATACATGACAGGACGATGAGCAGCTGCTGTTCACCTCTAACATCACATCACATGGAGCTAAATGTCATCAGACATGGCCATACACTGAGCACACGAGGGCAGGAGACAAGCGCAATCAGAGATAAATAGCAGAGGCAATGATGTGAGACACAGGACACGTCCCCAGTCACAGATCAGAGTCCCTGATTGACTACCCAGGGGACACAGCACAGGGGACATAGCTGCAAATCACAGGTTTATATTAACATGCTTGTTGTAATATGTTATCATTTCCATAGTAACAGTTTGTTCACAGGGACGTGTACAGCTAAAGCTCCACATAAACACATTAAAAATGTGTAATTGTTGATATGGTGAAGTTTTCTGTAAGGAGAAATGGATTTGATTAACATGTATGGAAAGAGTCTCCAGCGTCAGCGCTTTGTAATAGATGATCTGAAGTTTTCACTTCTTTGCAGGTTCTCAGTCACATGACAAGCTGTGATGCTTCGTCTTGCTTCAAGAGACAGAAAAAAAAGATGCTGTTCAAGGAACGACCGATGAGAACTTCGCACAACATGGACAGTAGTGTAACTATAAATGGATAAAAGCATGACATTATTAAAAATGTTAATCTTGGTTAAATTGCCGTGGTATAAGAGGAATGAAACATGAGGGGATAAGAGCTAAACAAGACCATCAATGATGGTGTAGCTCACTCCGGCCCTGTCTAGTCCAGAAGGAATGATCTAAAGTGGGCCAACTTATGGGCGCAATAAATGTTGTAAGCTATATATACTATATACAAGCTATATATAGAAGCGATATCCACCCTAGGAATACCGACCTATTTACCAGAAAGAATCCAAAATGGCGAATAATTGACTGAGAAGAAGTGTAGAAACTGCTCGTTAGGGCTTAATTAGTACATATCTTCATTATTATTTGCAATTATGCAAATTTGAGTTGAAACTATATGCACCCCAGGCAGACCTACCATCCTGCCAAAAAGAATAAAAATCGGTGAAGAATTGAGAGAGAAGAAGCGTCTCGTCTCGTCTCGTCTTCTTCCGCTTTATACGGGACCGGGTCGCGGAGGCAGCAGTCTAAGCATGGAAACCCAAACTTCCTTCTCCCCAGACACCTCGGTCAGCTCCTCGGGAAGAACACCGAGGCGTTCCCAGGCCAGCCGAGAGACATAGTCCCTCCAGCGTGTCCTGGGTCTTCCCCGGGGCCTCCTCCTGGGGGGACATGCCTGGAACACCTCCCCTAACCCCTCCTAGAACTGCCACCTTATTGTGGTGGAGGGGTTTGTGTGCTTGAATGATCCTAGGAGCTATGTTGTCGGGGGCATTATGCCCCTGTCAGGGTTTCCCAAGGCAGACAGGTCCTATGTGACAGGCCAGACCAAGAGCAGTTCACCAAAACCCTTATGGAGAAACCATCAAGGACCGTGACGTCGCCCGGTATGGTGCAGCCGGGGCCCCACCCTGGAGCCAGGCCTGGGGTTGGGGCTCGTATGCAAGCGCTTGGTGGCCGGGCCTTTGCCCATGGGGCCCGGCTGGGCTCAGCCCGAAGAGGTGACATGGGCCCGACCTCCTGTGGGTTCACCACCCACAGAGGTAGCAGTAGGGGACTGGTGCAGTGTGGATTGGGTGGCAGTCGAAGGCAGGGACCTCGGCGACCTGATCCCCGGACACAGCGGCTAGCTGTTGGGACATGGAATGTCACAGAGAAGAAGCGATCTTTGGGAAATGTGGACAACGATGGATGATGGACGGATGATGGACAACACACGGTGGGATAAACTCATCACCTGTCAGCCGGATGAGCTAATAACCAACTATGGGGTCTTAACAGTAAGTCCTCTTCATCACACCACTCTGTTGTTGATTATTTTCCTATAACAGCACCACACTGTGTTTCATTGCTTACTCATGACTCTATAATGATATGTCAATCTAATAGTCCAGTGTTGTGTTTAGGTCACTATGGTTCCTTTCCAATAAAATAAAATGAAAGGAAATTGTAGAATGTTCTAGTCTGTTAAATATTTCTTTGTAAATAAACAGATGAATGCCTGGATATAGGAAAATCGGAATGCTGTTTGAGTAACATCAGTATTTGAATTCCTTCCCAATCAATTAAACCCTCCTCCATCTGGAGGTCATTTCCTGCTGAGACGTCTCCTCCACTCCTGCATGGTTTAACCCAGTTCAGGGCAAAGCGCCCTGCCATGATATGACTTCAATTCTACTTTCCACTTCACTATGGGATCAAAACAACTGTGCAGGCTGAGCCGGGGTGTGGAAATGAGCTGCTGCTCCTGATGCCGGAAAAAAAATAAAAAATAAAAAAAAAATAACAACAGCCCTCCCACGAGGAGAGCAGTGAGGGGAATGGAGTTATAGTGAAGGAAGACTAATGACCTGAGGAAGTGAGCTGCAGGGGAGTGGCACAAGAAGTCAGCAGGACCCACCGTAAGGTCAGAGTCAGAGTACACACAGAAAAAAGACTGGTTCGAAAAAGACAGGTGTAAATTATAAGACAGGAGGACAGGAAAATCCTGCCATCCTGATGATAGAGGTCAGAATATATCTACTGCTTCACATCTTCTCAAATACCCTTCCAGCATGACATGTTACAGGAATAACATCTACAACAGCCAGGATGTCCTAATCGCGTACTCATTATCAGTCATGAGACTCTAAAATGATGAATAGGTGCCTCACACCAAAGATCTGGAGAGAAATGTTCCCAAGATGTTGCTCTTTATGTGATAAGCCCGTCCATCCATTATCTATAGCGCTTATCCATCAGGGTCATTTAAAACTGGAGTCAATCCCAAATGACTTCTGGTGAGGGGTGGGGTTCACTCTGGGCAGATCACCAATCAATCACAGGGCTGACACATAGAAACAAACAACCATTCACACCTACGGTCAATTTAGAGCCATCACTTAGCCTAGCCTGCATGTCTTTGGACTGTGGGAGAAACTGGAGCACCCGGAGGAAAGCCACGCAGACACGGGGAGAACATGTAAACGCCACACAGAAAGACCCCCATCGGCCACTGGGCTTGAACCCAGAATCTTCTTGCTGTGAGGCGACAGTGCTAACCACTACACCACCATGCCGCTCCATATTTGGAATAAGTGTCTCTTTTTTTTTTGGTAGTTTGCGACACACTGCCTCTTACCTTATGGCTGTCTTACAGTCAGCTCTGTGCGTTATACCGTACATAAACTGACTAGACAATCAGAGTATGCACAGCTGCATGCAAATGGGAACATTAGTGGAATATTCACTTTTATTAACCATGGAAACAACTTAGTAGGAATATTGTCTTTTACTGAATAGGAGCAAAACCCAGAATATTTTGTGCATGTAAATGTACCGTAACATGTGCCATGGGTGAGCCTAAGAATTTGAGTGGTTTTGACAAATTGTGATGGTGAGATGACTGGGTCTGAGCGTCTCCAAAATGCACATCTTGTGGGGTGTTCCCAGTATGCAGTGGTTAGTACCGAACAAAAGTGATCCAAGGAAGGACAACTGATGACAGGGTAATGGGTGTCGAAGGATCATTGATTCGCATGGAGCACAAAGGCTAGACCATATGGTCCAATCCCACAAACTGCTGAATAGAATGCCTTTATTGTCACAGCACAATGAAATTTATTTCATCATAGGAGAGCAAAGCCGCTGTGTACATGCGCCCTGCCACTCTTGGGCACTTCAGCGCAAGGCTGTTCCATGTTAACCTAACTGCATGTCTTTGGACTGTGGGGGAAACTGGAGCAAACCCACACAGACACGGCGAAAACATGCAAACTTCACACAGAAAGGCCCCCGTCAGCCACTGGGCTCGAACCCAGAACCTTCTTGCTGTGAGGCAACAGTGCTAACCACTACAGCACTGTGCCACCCTGATTGGTGTTTCCAGGGAGAAGAGAAAACCAAACCAAAACAATAACAAAAGTACACGGAGATCTGAGAACAATACATGACACACAAGCCACACTCACTGTGATGGGAAGCACAATGCAACACATGCTGAGAGGAGGAACTCGTGACATCTTGAAAACAAAATCTAACAAATGTCAAAGGCTAAGCTTCATCTTGGACTCAACATACAAACACTGAGTGGAAGCTGGAAGCAAAACATGACCTTATAGTCTTAATTCAAGTCAATAGCTGTTTTTATTTCCTATTAGCATTAGCAGTAGCAGTGGCGGCTGGTAGTCTTTCAAACAGGGGAGGCTGGTCGGTTACGATATTTCCAGATTTTAAAAGAAAAAACACATCAATTTTGCCCATACTCTTGCCTCTGATCTGGCTGATTGTTGGCAGGGTCACAAACTGTGAAATAACAGGTTCTTTTGGCCCATTAGCCTACTGTCCAATATACATGATGGTGGTGTTGGGGGGGAGGGGTATATTTTAACATTTTATATTTTAAAATTGTGGCATGTTGTTTAAAAATTGATCATTATTGAAAGCAGCTCTTTGTCAGGAACCTCAGCAGTAACAGCAGAGTGTTCTGGAATAGGCACAAGCACTGACCTTGGGGAGCCAAACATAGAGCTGGGTGCCACACATTTCATTCAATGACACTTTCCCTATATTTTACTTATTTTGACTGAGAAATGTTTTATTGACAATTTTGATAACCCTTCACTTTTAATCCAGGTCTGTAGTGTGAAATGTTCTCGGCTGTGTTTTTGTTTAAAAATGTTTTCCAAATTGTAGCTGTGTTTAATTCATATCCAGAAAAATATATATTCCAATATAATATACTCAGCATAAACATTTTAAATAGATTCTATATTTTTGGTCCATCCATGACATATTACTAAAGTAGCCTATTTACTGTTGTTGATGTGGGTCACTTGCTGTTAGCCAATTCACTTTCTCGTACCAGGAGAGCTGAAAGGAACGAGTATTATTCCCTACCTTTTTCACCAAGTCAATTTGAGGCGTTGGTCTACCCTGCTCTTTAATTTTAATTTTTTCCTCGAAAGGAAGACTGGCAAATGGCTTCGCCAAAATTAAATCAGCAATGCTTGGCATCCGTGCGCAGCTTTCTTGCTAGCTGACTAGCCCCCTCAAGTTCAAGTTCAGTCACTCAAATAAACGACATTTCTGGAACTAAGATAGCAAACTTGACAACACTATATTTACACTTTATTTACAATGAAAATATATACAAACTAAAAAAGCTGGTAGAAACCGTATGTAATGAATGAAATCGAAATGTAAGCTGATCTCTTACAATACACCACTGCACTTGCGAATCCGCATGGGACTGAACTGAAATTCACCGCTGCCTGTCTATATTTGAAACGAGCTGTCAATCAAAGAAAATATCCCGCCGCTTTCACCAATCACCAGTCTCCTCGCGGAAACTGCCATGTCCCTCCCACTGTGAGGCTCGGAGTCAGGGATGTGATTTGTGGCCGGTGAAATTATCTGAAAATTTTAGCCGGGGGTCTGGGGGCCGCAGGCCCCCAGCTGGTCCAGGGCAGCGGCCTGGTGGGGGGACAAGGGGGGAAGCCCCCCGAAGCTCCTGGGTTCTGGGGTTTTCTGACTTAAAAATTGTACTAAAATGGCAAGCAAACACACAAGAAAAAACTTGTCATGATTAACAAATTCAAGCCAATTTAATGGTCAACATGCAACTCTGACACACACACTCTCGCTCATTCTCACACACACACTCTCGCTCGCTCACACACACACACACACACACACACACACACACACACACACACACACACACACACACTCACTCTCACTCTCACTCACACACTCTCTCTCTCACTCACACACTCTCTCTCTCTCTCTCTCACTCACACACACACACACACACACACACACACTCTCACTCACACACACCCCAAAGAACCAGCGCGAGCAGGGCCCGCTAGCCCCGCGCCTTGTGACGTAATTCTCCCCGAGGCGAGCCGCGGTTTTTCTCCAACCATTCCCAGCGGAACTTTTTTTTCACTATTCTGTCGATTTCTTTAACTCGATTTGCATCTTTACGCTCGATCACGGAGGCTGCCATCTTTCAACTCTTTGTTTGAAGTGAGCTTACGTACAGCTATCTAACAAGCGCGTTCATTGGTTGTTACAGAGCGATGAGCCAATCACGTACCTCGTTTCATCTCATTGACGTAATTACAATTACGTCATTGAGATGAAACGAGGTACGTGATTGGCTCATCGCTCTGTAACAACCAATGAACGCGCTTGTTAGATAGCTGTACGTAAGCTCGCTTCAAACAAAGAGTTGAAAGATGGCAGCCTCCGTGATCGAGGCGTAAAGATGCAAATCCGAGGCTGCCATCTTTCAAACAAAGTCGGAATGAATAGGATACGAATGTGATTGAGGGAAAAATCGGAAAAAAAAAAATTTCTTCAAGTTTCTAGGTGAAAAAAGCGGAATTCCGCGAATTCGCAGAAAAATCACATCCCTGCGGAGTCCGTGGGCAGGCATTTTCACAGTATTTGTCCAATAACCGTCTTGCATTTTGAGATTGAAAAGCGCATAGCTCCCAAATGCCATTGAAGTCCACTGAGGTTGGGAGTCCGTGGGACTCCGTGGGCGGGCGTTTTCGCAGTATTTGTCCAATAATCGTCTTGCATTTTGAGATTGAAAAGCCCATAGCTCCCAATGCCATTGAAGTGCACTGAGGCTGGGTTGCATCGCGCTGTCACGAGGGGAAAACAGTGTTGCCAGATTGGGTGGTTTTAAGTGCATTTTGGTGGGTTTTGAACATATTTTGGGCTGGAAAACGTCAGCAGTATCTGGCAACATTGGGGGGGAAAAACTCACGCGCACATTAGGCGAACTGGGGAAAGTTATAACGGAATGATTTCGCACTGTAGTTGGGTTGAGCACATATATTTCTATGATTCTGGATCTGAAATAGCAATGTTATAATGTCGGCTATAACATAAGCCTAGCGCAATTCATCCTACACGATGTTCATCATTTTTAGAGGAGGCTGAGCCTCCCTTGTTGTCTTAGAGCAATCGCCCGTGAGCAGTAGCATTAATGTCTGTACTGTTCTGACCCAACTGAAAGTGTAAAGTGAATGTACTGAGATATCAGGAGCATATTGCCATATTGCTCAGGTATACAGAGCAGTGACTGCTGGAACATTTATTCCCTGTGATAAAATGTATCTCTATTCAGGAACTATTCTGAGTAATGGATATTTATAAAACATTTATGAAGACTCAGAGAACATTGCTTGAAATGAAATCACAGTGGATAGTGATCATTTTGGACACTGGTGTAAGACTGTTCTTGTGTTATTTTTATAGAGAAAGAAAGTCGGTTCTCTGTAGCAGGTTATGACGTAACAGCAGGAGGTTGAACTGAAGAATGACTGGATGTGGCACAAAGACAGGCTCGATATCAGGACTTAAAGGAAGCGAGGGATTGATTCAGCACCGTATCCTCCACTTCCATCAACCTCCTCATTCATACAGCAGGAGGCAGAGGAACGGGAACAAGAACAGCAGTGAAAGGAAAGGCCTAGAGGGCTGCTGATTCACTTAGGCTACTGGGTTGTGAGTTCAAACCCCAGGATGGCTAAACTGCCAGAGGTGAGTCCTTGAGCAAGACTGTTAACCCTCAATTGCACTTGCCCTGTCTCATTTGTAAGTCATTTTGAATAAATGCATCAACCAATTGAGCAAATACAAATAAAATAAAAGCCGAGGCCCTCTGAGGCAGTCCTGACATGGTGTGCAGTCATGCAGAGGGGATTCAGAGGAGGAGCTTCATAAACCGGTAGCTTTATATGGACAAAGAGAAAATGTGTTGGAGGAGAGGGTGCAAGGACAGAAGATAAAGGTACAGTGAACTGACGGATTGATGATCTGTATGCAGATGGTGTTTCGGTGGCGTGTTCAGGCTGCAGGATGGTCTGTCCTGTCTTTTTCAGCATGTGTGCTTCAGGGGGATATCGACCAGTCCTGCAGCACTTTTTCTTCCCTGCTGATTTGAAATGTCACAGCTGAACTTAACCAAAATTTATATCGTAGTATTTCCCCAGGTTGGGATGATGTTCGTATAAATCATCCATGATATTCTCGTGTGATGCTGTTACCATCTGAAAGGGAATTATTTTCCTACAACAACATATCATTAAGACTTTGCCCTCTTATACCACAGCAGTTAGCCGAAGATTACTTTTTTTTTTTTACAAATCAAAGAATGACGGATCATACTTTGTATCTCTATTTTTATTCATCTCCTTTGAGAAAACGTCACCATATAAAATTATTACCTCTGCCAATGTGGTTGGTTTTGGTGCAGTTTCTTTGGCTGCCTTCAAGCAGGATTGCACAAAACCTACCAAGGCAATTTCCATGAAACTTGGTGGAAAGGTGTAGCATGGACCAAGGAACAAGCTATTAAATTTTGGAGCAGATCTGAGTCACAGGGAGGATCCACGCATGCATTTAGTTTCACTTTCTGTTCCATTGCAAGATACGGCATTTGGCCTTGGCGGTGGTGGCATGTCCCACTGTACAAGTCCCTGTGAATGAGCTGTTACTATAGAAACAATAATGTATTATAACGAGAGCATTAATATAAACCTGTCATTCATGTTAAAGCTGGAGCTACTCTACATTCCAAGCCATGCACTGATACAAACATAATACACAACTTCCTCTCAATCAGATATGATATACACAGTGTTGCCAGATACTGCTGATGTTTTCCAGCCCAAAATATGTTCAAAACCCACCAAAATACACTTGAAACCGCCCAATCTGGCAACACTGGATATACAGTATATTGTATTTATTTATATATATTCCAGTTGCTTGATTATTATCTATGGAAAGAGTCTTGATTTTAAATGACACTTCTCAAAAACAGTTCCTGCCCAGTCTCACCCTTTCTTCTCACCTGGATTCTGTCAGCTTGTATCTGAGTAGTGCTGCTGTAATCATAAAGACTGTCTTATTGCTCATCCCTGGACTCTTATTCACAATGTGCTCACACTAAACATCCTGTAAACACACTCAGGACTGTTAGACTTTACTCTTTATCATTGCACGATGTAGTGCAGGGAGGGATTACTGACCGACTGGCTACCAGGGGCACTCTACAAGTGTATATTTGAAATGAATGATTTGTCATTATACTGTCGCGTAGAGTGTGCTATATCGAACACGATGAATGTAATGAATGTAAAATGACAGAATCTGAATTAAGTTGGAAAATGTTATTGGTATGTGCGTCAGTTAGCTCCTAATTGCTTTTACCTGGAACTAGATAAAGAGATGGAAAAAAAAAAGACATGGATAAACATCCACCCACGATAGAAGGAAAACTAAAGAAGAACCAAGAAGGTACAGTATGTTTATTTTCAAAAATGAATACTTTTGTGACGCTAAACCATGTTTAGTACAAGGCTCAGTGTTGCAAGCTTTCCACACTACTGTTAATAGATAGATAGATAGATAGATAGATAGATAGATAGATAGATAGATAGATAGATAAAACAGTGATGTTGAATCACTTTCTCAGCACTACAAATTGCGCTCCCAGTGCATCTCCAAACATGATCCAACATCGAGCATCTCCACCCAGGTTCACTCCGAGCTCTATCAGGTTCTTTTAATGAACCACAGTGTAACTGTAGCTACAACAACGAACACAATACGATCGTGCATTAGTGTTAGAAATCAATAACATCTTCGGGGTGGTGTAATTAAAGTATATCAAGCGTGATTTGCCGGCTAGTTGTAGATAATTTGACAGATCATGCTAATTCATGGTGCTCTGATTTCCTGGTGCTAAAAGAAAGAAGGTACAGCCTTCTTAAGGAAAGCAACTTACCTTAAAGAGCCTTTTGACTGTTTCTGCCGTCGATCGGCGCCGTTGACGTTGGCATTTTGAAATAGGCACCGTCGCTGAAGAGGAGTGCTCGAAAAACATGCTGAAGCTGACACACTAGTGCCGAGTCTGGCCTCACCGATCTCACACTCACGCACCTAAAACTATTAACAAGCACTCAGTACAGCATCACTTCTTCAGCATCTCCTGTTACACACTAATGGACGAGAGAGACAGAAGAGGGAACTGAAGGGTTGATTCGAGGTTGGGATCATCTTCCTCCTCTAGATTCTGAATTACTGTAGGGGGTTGAGTGATAAACCTGCTTATCACCTTAATGAGTTTAGAGCTCTGCTTAATAAGCTTAGAGATAGAGATCTCTTCAGAACCACAGCCTGGTGCTGGGATTAGCCTCAAGCTCTTCTGCAACTCGATATCTCCATGAAGGAGTGAGGGCTTTAAGAGACAAAGAAAATACATTCGCAGCTTCCAAGTGACACAGTTTAAAACATTTTCATTTTTATCACTGAGAGATTGAGAGCTCAAATCCCAATCCTGGAGAATCCTGGCATTCCACTCTCTCGTGTTAATCAACACTAGTCATGGAAACAGAAGACTGCACTCCACTGCTGATTTTACATGAGCTAATTTATTAAAATACCAAATGACTTTAAATGTGATACATGTGGGTACACACCTCTTCCAAAAACCTGTAGATCTCAGTATTGGAGCTACAAAAGTGTCTATCAATCAGGTCAACCTCTCAGGAACCATCTTGTCATGACAGAAAGTGCGCTCCAGGTCTCAAGAAAAGAAATCAGCCTGGGTACATTACAGGCATTTAGCAGACACTCTTATTCAGAGTAACATACAACAGGACCGGGCAGCACGGTGGTGTAATGGTTATCACTGTCGCCTAACAGCAAGAAGGTCCTGGGTTCGAGCCCAGTGGCTGACGAGGGCCTTTCTATGCTTTCCCTGTGTCCCCGTGGGTTTCCTCTGGGTGATCTGGTTTAGTCCAAAAGACATGCAGGTTAGGCTAATTGGTGGCTCTAAATAGACCGTAGGTGTGAATGGTTGTTTGTGTCTATGTGTTGGCCCTGCAATGACCTGGTGACTTGTCCAGGGTGTACCCCACCTCTTACCTTACCTGTATAGTCAGCTGGGATAGGATCCAGCTTGCCTGGGACCCTGTAGAACAGGATAAGTGGTTACAGATAATGGATGGATGGATACAACAGGACCCTGACAGACACACCCCACCCAAAGAGCAGTTAGGGGTCAGGTGTCTTGTTCAAAGGCACTTCTTCCATTCATGCTGGTCTAGGGAATTGAACCAGTAACCTTTTGTTTCCAAAGCTACTTTGCTAACCTCTAGGCCATGGCTTCCCTCATCTCAAAAGATACACTTCAAAAGATCCAAAACTAGCCCCAAATGCTCTGGCATTGGAAAAAGGAAATGTGTTCTTGTGTTTCTCAGGCTTTGCATGGGAAACAAGGTCACTGCGGTGTGCACATGTTTCTGATTTATGGTATCTGAACTCCACCTTTTTATAATCACCTGGTATGGCTGTTATCCACTCCATAATCCCTCTTTCATGTGATACCAGTCTATTGTCATTCTGATGGCATATCAGAATAAACTCACAGAATGAATGATCAGATCACTCAGCTCACCCACATTGTCCTTTGTGTATTTCGAGAGTGCTGAGGTCACACACATGGCAAATAGGATTTCCCACACATCCTCTTTCTGCTATGCAGGATTAGCATTAGCCACCCACGCTAGCAGCACTCCAGTACTCATCAGCTAATGGGAGCTACACAGAAGGATCATTCAGGAGCCTGTGGGGACGAGCACAAGGGTCATTCACTCAGTCTCACTCACTCACTCACTCACTTACTCACTCACACACACACACACACACATATGTCAGAGTGTGATTCAAAGCTTTATTGTCGAAGCACAAATCTGTAAACATTATCTTTACAAGTTTCCAAGAAGTAACATGAACCAGGAAGTCAGGAGCAGACAGGCAGGGGACTTGGTGATGGACGCTAATTCAGTCGCATACATCCTGGTTACAGGCAAAGAACATAGAGAAATGATAAATAAATGTGTATAATAGGTATAAAAGTAACTGTGTATATCTAATTAATGAAGTAATGGGTAAAATAAAGGCTGATGGAGAGTTCTGGAGTTGATGGCCAAGATGTGCTACATTAGCAAGAATGTAAAGAACGAAAAGCCTCATGAAAAAGTCATGATGGTATTCCAGGACCATGAGGTATATTTTCTAAAAGTGTGTATGAATTAACTTTTTAACCACACTAGTATTTTTACAGCATGATTGAAATGCCTGACATAGATTTTGCCATTCTGCATGATATACAGTTCAGGTCAGAAGTTTACATACACTCATCATGGACCTGAATATCATGGCAGCATTGGGCTTTAAGTTATCCAGTTGACTGTACAACATACATCTTAAATAGGGGGAAAAAAAAGAATTTGGTGTACAAATTTTACTTTATTTTGGGTTTTCTGAACTCAACACAGGGTCAAACTTATACATACACCCACTGATTATTAATTCAGTGGTGCTGAAAGTTCCAAAACTGTCTTTTAACTGGCCAAGACCAAGACTAAGTTCCTGTTAGTGATGACGATTGAGGACAGCTGGTAGCTTCTCTGTGCACAACATAAAAATGGATTGACACTCACTGGATTGACCAACACACAGCACAATGGGAAATTCCAAGGAGCTCAGTGCAGATCCGAGAAAGAGGATCATCGATTTACACACTCAGGAACATCTCTTGGAGTCATTTCTAAACACCTGCAGATTCCAAGAGCATCAGTTCAAACATACATACGTACCTAAGTTATAGGAAATTGTACTCACATTACCAAAGTCTGAAGAAGACCCAAACTGTCCCCCTCAGCTGAAAGGAAATTGGTTTGGATGGTCAGGAACAAGCCAGGAATCTCCAAGTCACTACCTGCCATGAACTGGGAGCTTACCTTGAAGGACATTAAGTTGCATCCAGACATATACTTTTTCAGTAAATGTCTAGATACAGTGAGATTATGAGACCAAAGTTATTTGGTGAAAAAGCTTGATAGATCTGAATGTCGTCTGTATAGCTATGATAAGCCATCTTGTAATCTTGGAGAATTTGGACAAGAGGAAGTATGTTGGACGAAAGAGGCCCAAGAATGGATCCTTGTGGGACTCTGTATGGCATGGCAGTTTTGTCTGATTTATGAGTACAGACAGAGACAAAATAACCCCTACATCCTGAACCATCTGAGGATGGTTCCTGAGAGCATGATCCAATTTTCTAATCTGTCTTGTAGTATTTTATGATCGACAGTGTCCTCTTCTGCTGCTATCCACTGTGCTGCTGCAAACGGGAAATTTCCCCATTGTGGGATAATAAAGCTCTTCTTATCTTATCTTATCTTATCTTATCTTATCTTATCTTATCTTATCTTATCTTATCTTATCTTATCTTATCTTATCTTAATACATGTCAACCTATACAGAATGTCCATATTTTATACGGATTTGGTTCAATAAACGTAGTATACGCGCGTATAAATAAAGTTATACGGATTCTTTAAAAAAAATTCAAAATTTATTTAGAGCTATAATCAATTCCCATGATGATAAAAGAGCGCATAACATTTACAAACGTACTGTACACCACAGACAGCCAGTAAAGAGTCTTATGAAATCGCGCGTTATCTTGTGGTAGCGAGACTTCGTTCCACTTTTGATCATGCGCACACCGCATTGCGAGAATCCCGCCAACCGGGAAGTCATAGACATATAAACATAGACGCCGCCTTCTGCGTAGAATCATACGTCATCCTCGCCGCCATATTGGATGTGGCAAAGTGGAGATTCTTCACCCGTCTCTGGTATAGCGTCTAGACAGTAGCCGAGAATAAAGATGCCTTATTCATGTGCTGCGTTTAACTGTACCAACAGGTTTACCATCCAAACGAGATCACATGGGATTACCTTTCACAGGTGAGACTGGAAAAATACTTTTCATTGTATTTGGTCATTATAACGTAATTTTACGAACAGGTTTTCCTGACTTTGTGGCTAATATGAAGTCTCGCGCATAATAGCTGCTCGGTGAAACCTGTCTCCAAACAACGAAGTATTTCCTTCGTAACTACGCTGATAACACTTTGTGTTTTTGTCAAACATTGGAGCTTTGTATTCATTCTGAAGGTTTATTGTTATTAATATTGAATAAAAAGTAACTGGGATATATCATTGTTAATTATCATTCAAATTTTAGGTAAATTATTTTAATTTGCATCTTATACGGATTTTATAAGGGAAATACGGATTTTGGAGGTTGGTTATACAGGTTTGATTGACCAAAGGTTGACATGTATGTATCTTATCTTATCTTATCTTATCTTAAAGGCTGCACTTACTCCTAGCAGTACCAAGACAGTTATTTTACCTGAGTCTGCATTCAGACAAATGTCATTTAATACCTTTATGAGAGCTGCTTCAGTCCCGTGATGTTGATGGAAGCCTGGCCGAAAGTTGTTGAAGTAGCCATTTAAGTTCAAGTAATCACTGATTTGATTGAAAACTACTTTCTCAGTGACCTTGCCGATGAATGGGAGATTTGAAATAGGTCTATAATTGCGAAGTGTGGAGAAATCCAGGGGTCTCTTTTCCAGGAGGGGGTTGATAACAGCAGTTTTTAGTGATGCTGGGAGAGAAGAGAGCATTTCAAAGAAATGTGTGGACATGTGAATGCTAAATAGCAGAAAAGACTTTTCCAAAAAGCTTGTGAGCAGAGTGTCAAGACAGAAAGTAGATGGGTTAAGATGCAGCACTATTTCTTCAAGAAGAGTTATGTAGTATTCGGTTCAGACATGAAGGCCATATATATTTATTCATATTTTTTTTGGGGGGGGATTGATATAGATTTTATTACATTGCTGTTTGACTGGATGGTGCTAAGGCTTGGTCTAATATTTTCAATTATTATCAAGTAATTGACATGGTGGTGTAGTGGTGAGTCAAATAATTGACACGGTGGTGGCACGGTGGTGTAGTGGTTAGCACTGTCGCCTCACAGCAAGAAGATCCTGAGTTCAAGCCCAGCAGCCGGCGAGGGCCTTTCTGTGTGGAGTTTGCATGTTCTCCCCATGTCCGTGTGGGTTTCCTCCGGGTGCTCCGGTTTCCCCCAAAGACATGCAAGTTAGGATAACTGGTGGCTCTAAATTGACCGTAGGTGTGAATGGTTGTTTGTCTCTGTGTCAGCCCTGTGATGACCTGGCGTCTTGTCCAGGATGTACCCCACCTCTCGCCCATGGGCTCCAGCCCGCCTGCGACCCTGTAGAACAGGATAAGCGGCTACAGATAATGGATGGATTTTAACACCAGCTCTATCTGGGTGTAGGCCATCTGATCCTAGAAGCTCTCTGCATCCCCAGAACAGATTGAAGATTTCAATGAAATTTAAACCCTGCTGATTGATGTTTTTTTTTTTTTTGTGATGGAAAAAAAAGCTAAAATTACACTTTTTAGCTGATAGAAACTCACAGATTACTGTGTACAGGGGATCTGCTAACCTGTCCATGGTGGCAAAAAGAGCATGAGTGTTGTTCATGTTCCCATTAATGATATTAGAGAAATAACATCATCTAGCTCAGTTTAACTCAGCACTTTTCATGCAGATTCTCACTTTGAAAATGTCAATCAAGCTGAAGCTTAGTTTTTCTCCATGTATCCTCAGCTTTTTGGCATTCTCTCTTTTGGTGAGCTACTGCTGTGGCATTTTTCCATGTTGCTTTCTGTTTACCAGAAATCATTTTAGCTTTAACAAAATTTTTTGAGATAAACTGATGATTATGATGGTCATCCACAGACTCTGCTGCTATACTTGGAATCATAAACATAGCTTCCATAAATAGCACACTGGTATTTTACATTAATATACCTCTTTTTTTGACAGTTTTAGACCTTATTTGGGTGATTGGAACAACGAAGACATCAAAGAAAACACAGAAATGATCAAACAGCATCGTTAACATTCACTGCAGGAACACTGAGACTCTTGCTGATAAACAAATCCAATGTATACAAGTCGGGCCAGTTACATGGAATGTCAGATCAAATGTGTCACACAAAGCAATATGTTCTTTCGAAGTGCTTTCATTAGGATTATCAGTGGGAATATTTAAAAATCACCAGTTCTAGTAATAGCTTTAAAGTCTATAGAAAGGACTGATAGCATTTCAGAAAAATCATCAATTAAAAAATAAAGGTTCTATCTGTTCCTGCTGTTCTCATGGCGTTTGTTCTGCCTGTGATGAGGAGTTGCCACGTTCTTCAGGTTCTACCTGTTCACTAAAGAAATGGGTGGAAGAGGAAATGAAGAAAATTATCCAGAATGATTTTAATACTGGCGGCACGGTGGTGTGGTGGTGAGCACTGTCACCTCACAGCAAGAAGGTCCTGGGTTCGAGCCCCGGGGCCGGCGAGGGCCTTTCTGTGTGGAGTTTGCATGTTCTCCCCGTGTCCGTGTGGGTTTCCTCCGGGTGCTCCGGTTTCCCCCACAGTCCAAAGACATGCAGGTTAGGTTAACTGGTGACTCTAAATTGACCGTAGGTGTGAATGTGAGTGTGAATGGTTGTTTGTCTCTGTGTCAGCCCTGTGATGACCTGGCGACTTGTCCAGGATGTACCCCACCTCTCGCCCATGGGCTCCAGCCTGCCTGCGACCCTGTAGAACAGGATAAGCGGCTACAGATAATGGATGGATTTTAACACCAGCTCTATCTGGGTGTAGGCCATCTGATCCTAGAAGCTCTCTGCATCCCCAGAACAGATTGAAGATTTCAATGAAATTTAAACCCTGCTGATTGATGTTTTTTTGAAGCAATGTGTCTAGACTCAGAAAGTGAGAGAACATATTACTTCTCCAGCTGGAAGCTGCCCAGTAATAAAACCTGGGATCAGTACTTTGCTGAGAGTGGTAACAAATTCAGTGAAATCATTTTTTTTTAGGAATTAAGACTGTTTTTTTTAAATCATTCACTATGTGTACAGTGATCTGACCAATCATCTGGTGTTGTGGTTCTGACATTATTTGATGAAGTTTCTCATTCACAGTAGCAGCAGTAGTGCGAGTGAGTGCAGCTCGTTAATGTAGCCTTGCTACTCATGTGTCTGATGATGGAGTTGCCCACAATCAGTGTCCTGGGCACCATGGTGTCCTCCGTGAGTCACTGTTGCCTGGTGGGCCTTCTGTCCATCATGGGCTCTGTTTGAATGCTTGGCAGGCATCATGCCTGTTCGACACACCATTTTCCCAGACCTCAAGCCATTCCAGTCTGCTGATGAATGCTTCTTTCAGAAGTCATAGCAGTTCAAATCTATTTTCAAGCACAGAGGTGGAGGCCATTTAGCATAGCCTGTCAGTCTCCTGTTAGCAGAGTTAGCATACCAAGCTATCTGGTCACTAGCAGCAGAATTAGCAGCTCCAGCTAGCCGGGTTTCTGTAGAAGAGTCTGGTGTGCGAACTTGTTGCGACAACCCAGTCGCATGGTTCCTTTTGGATTTAGCACCCAGATTATTCCAACCACTGGGGCTTCCATTTGACTTGGTCCATTTACAGGACTCTGACACGGCATCACTTGCTGCATTTTGCTAATGCTGGCTTGTTTGCAGTCACTGATGGTTCATGGACATGGCAGAAGCTCCACTCGTATTCTGAACACCAGAAGCACAATCCTTTGCAGGAGCCTGTAGCAGTATGGGCAACAGGAGCTGTGCTGCTCAGAGGTGTGGGTTAGCATTCCACAGCTAATTTATTTCATGCTCTAATGCCAAGCAAATCTTCTTCCTTGACTATAAACTGTGTTGACAAAGAACATTATAAAACCCCAGGTGGTGAAGAGTGCAGCAAAAAAAAAAAAAGTCAGATGGGTAAAATAATAATTAATTTAAAAAAATTGGGAAAGCAAAAGAAAGTGTAGCAAGTGAAGCAGGAATTACAAAACACAAGTGTCTGCTCATTTAACCTCATGGTTTTTTTTTTTTATATAAACCCTAAAGTACACTTTAATTAAATCCACAATCTATCCATAGCAAAGACTTGTATATTTAATCCTGCTCTTAAACTAAAGCAGAGAATAAACAACAAAGGTGACCTTATTGGGAAAAAAAGTGAATTCTTCCACATAATTATTTTTATGGTTATATTAGTGTATCATATTTGGATTTCTATAAGTAATACACTGTAAAGATGATGCTAAACCATGACTAGTATAGCATGGTGACAGGAGTCTCTCTCTCTCTCTCTCTCTCTATCTATCTCAGAGCCCAGTTCTCTCCTATAATGCTGACACCATGACCACAGAGACCCAGCCGCTGCAGGCTGGGAATATGTGCCTTATTAAATCCCAATTGAGCTGGAACCATCACTGACATGCTCACATCCCACATATCAAAGCTTGCATGCTGAATTATTCTTCCTTGCCTACAGAGTCCTGTTCTCTGAGGCTCTTTATGGCACTCTCATGACTAAAAATGTACAATTTCTCCCACTTATCATGACTGGCATGGACAAACGGTACTGATATGTTGCATTGTCATTTGGTTTCATTGGCTTCATTCAGGCCAGTGGGATTTTGTTTACTCTGATGTTTGGTCTGCTTGCCATAGCTCATTGTTCCTGGTGGACCTTCCTGCTGTTTTGATGAGGTAAACAACACAGCACATCATCTCCTTTGAGAGAACTCAAAGAATTCTTTTACAAAGGAGAAACAAGAGGTCTTCTGATGGTGCATCAGAAAAGCTTTTTGGCCTGTCTTCAGGAAAGGATACCACAGAGACTAAAATTGGCCATGCTATCTGGGTGGAAGGAACATTCTCTCTCTCTCTCTCTCTCTCTCTCTCTCTCTCTCTCATATCAATCACAGTGACATGAACCAATTGTGGCTTTTAACATCTGTCAGTGGATCGCCAAATATCTGTGGAAGGAAGGAAGCAAGTTGAGCCCCCCTCCTCTCAGACTCCATGACCAGCTGCAGACTACCACAGGGTTATCTTCTCTCACAACTCCTGTACTCCCTTTATACCAATGACTGCACCATTACAGAGAGCGTCATCAAAATCAAGCTTGCTGATGACACAACTTAGACCTCCTTACAAGATGGTGTGCCCATATCAACCTTGAGCTTATTCCTCCCAAGATGGTTGAAATGCTGGCTGATTTCTGCAAGCATCCCTCTGCCTACCAAATGACAATCATCGGTTCAGCTACATCCAAGCTTGAGTCTTTCAGATCCTCAGGGACCACCACACCACACTGAAATGGGCCTACAACATAACCACCATCCTCGAGAACATACAGCAAAGATGATTGTTTCTACAACCCCGATTCCAAAAAAGTTGGGACAAAGTACAAATTGTAAATAAAAACGGAATGCAATAATTTACAAATCTCAAAAACTGATATTGTATTGACAATAGAACATAGACAACATATCAAATGTCGAAAGTGAGACATTTTGAAATTTCATGACAGCAACACATCTCAAAAAAGTTGGGAAAAGGCAATAAGAGGCTGGAAAAGTTAAAGGTACAAAAAAAGAACAGCTGGAGGACCAAATTGCAACTCATTAGGTCAATTGGCAATAGGTCATTAACATGACTGGGTATAAAAAGAGCATCTTGGAGTGGCAGCAGCTCTCAGAAGTAAAGATGGGAAGAGGATCACCAATCCCCCTAATTCTGCACCGACAAATAGTGGAGCAATATCAGAAAGGAGTTCGACAGTGTAAAATTGCAGAGTTTGAACATATCATCATCTACAGTGCATAATATCATCAAAAGATTCAGAGAATCTGGAAGAATCTCTGTGCGTAAGGGTCAAGGCTGGAAAACCATACTGGGTGCCCGTGATCTTCAGGCCCTTAGACAGCACTGGATCACATACAGGCATGCTTCTGTATTGGAAATCACAAAATGGGCTCAGGAATATTTCCAGAGAACATTATCTGTGAACACAATTCACCGTGCCATCCGCCGTTGCCAGCTAAAACTCTATAGTTCAAAGAAGAAGCCGTATCTAAACATGATCCAGAAGCGCAGACGTCTTCTCTGGGCCAAGGCTCATTTAAAATGGACTGTGGCAAAGTGGAAAACTGTTCTGTGGTCAGACGAATCAAAATTTGAAGTTCTTTATGGAAATCAGGGACGCCGTGTCATTCGGACTAAAGAGGAGAAGGATGACCCAAGTTGTTATCAGCGCTCAGTTCAGAAGCCTGCATCTCTGATGGTACGGTATGGGGTTGCATTAGTGCGTGTGGCATGGGCAGCTTACACATCTGGAAAGACACCATCAATGCTGAAAGGTATATCCAGGTTCTAGAGCAACATATGCTCCCATCCAGACGACGTCTCTTTCAGGGAAGACCTTGCATTTTCCAACATGACAATGCCAAACCACATACTGCATCAATTACAGCATCATGGCTGCGTAGAAGAAGGGTCCGGGTACTGAACTGGCCAGCCTGCAGTCCAGATCTTTCACCCATAGAAAACATTTGGCGCATCATAAAATGGAAGATACGACAAAAAAGACCTAAGACAGTTGAGCAACTAGAATCCTACATTAGACAAGAATGGGTTAACATTCCTATCCCTAAACTTGAGCAACTTGTCTCCTCAGTCCCCAGACGTTTACAGACTGTTGTAAAGAGAAAAGGGGATGTCTCACAGTGGGAAACATGGCCTTGTCCCAACTTTTTTGAGCTGTGTTGTTGTCATGAAATTTAAAATCACCTAATTTTTCTCTTTAAATGATACATTTTCTCAGTTTAAACATTTGATATGTCATCTATGTTCTATTCTGAATAAAATATGGAATTTTGAAACTTCCACATCATTGCATTCCGTTTTTATTTACAATTTGTACTTTGTCCCAACTTTTTTGGAATCAGGGTTGTACATCAACTCAAGAAGCTCATTGTATCTCAGCCAGTCCTGAAAGATTTTACTGAACTGTCATAGAAAGTGTGCCTCTACCTCCATGACAGTGTGGTTCCCCTTTGTCTCTTCTGTCTGCAAGACGAGACAGCAGTGGGTGGTCAACTCATAAGAGAAGATCATCAGTTGTGAAAATAGCTGCTGCCAAACATCCACATCCACCTCAAGCTGCTATTGCAGAGCACTAAAGTTCCATCATCCCCTGAACCACACTCCACTGGTACAGCTTCTTTCCAGAAGCTTCCATCCACTTACTCAATCACCCCAGTCCGTAGCAACTGTCACTCAACTACCTTGAAACTTTCTGCACAAAAAAAAAACCCAAAACCAATTCCTCCAAACACAACTTGTGGCTAATAAAGTGCTTGTGATTCTGACAGTGGGAGCATCAGTCTGAAAAGACCTGGTTGGTTGGCTTCACTTGAGGATCGTTTAGGAATGTTCTTTGATACCACTGTGTATTTTTATAATGTCTAGGAAAACATTAAAGGTCTTCTTGGGCTTCTTGGACATGTGTTCCAGTAGGTGTTGGGAATCAAATAGCTAGTTTTCAAATACTTGACAGTTTGGCATTTTGGATGTTTAAACTAGAGTGAAACTCTTCTCTTCACAGATCTGAGCTTGTTAGAAAGTTGGGGTCAGAGTGCAGGGTCAGGCATGATGTGGCTTCTCTGGAGCAGACATAATTAATTGCCTTGCTCAAGGGTCCACATTGTGGGCTTGGCTACATGACCTTCTGATCAGCAGCTGGGTGAGCTAAATATTCTTTATTTAAATCTGAATTGTAGATGTGGATGGGTGGATGTGTGCAAGTGTCAAGGATGTAGCTATGGGGGGTGGCTAAAACTGCAGCAATATTAAAAACTTTCATGGTCATGCTTTATTGAGTTTGTGTACCCCTCATCCATATACAGCAGAAGATTAGACTTAAGAAAAGATTAGACTGAGGAAAGAACACACCCATTTTGTCCTGTACAGTTTTTTTTTTAATTCATGATTTAGCTGGGGGCGGCACGGTGATGTAGTGGTTAGCGCTGTCGCCTCACAGCAAGAAGGTCCTGGGTTCGAGCCCCGGGGACGGTGAGGGCCTTTCTGTGTGGAGTTTGCATGTTCTCCCCGTGTCCGCATGGGTTTCCTCCGGGTGCTCCGGTTTCCCCCACAGTCCAAAGACATGCAGGTTAGGTTAACTGGTGACTCTAAATTGAGCGTAGGTGTGAGTGTGAGTGTGAATGGTTGTCTGTGTCTATGTGTCAGCCCTGTGATGACCTGGCGACTTGTCCAGGGTGTACCCCGCCTTTCGCCCGTAGTCAGCTGGGATAGGCTCCAGCTTGCCTGCGACCCTGTAGAAGGATAAAGCGGCTACAGATAATGAGATGAGATGAGATTTAGCTGCTTCTGTAGTTGCCATGCGAGTAAACAGCTATATCCTACTCCAGGAATCCATAATCAGAAATGTGATGATGAAAAATTGTTCTGGATGTGATGTAGCATCTTGGTGACTGAGCGAGAATAGTGGCTATGTATTTATATTGAAAGATGAATTATTGCATGTTTCTGGTGCTGAATGGTAAGAAGTGGTTCTTCTGGGTAAACACAGTGACAAATGATGTGCTCTGCAGTAGAGACCCAGGGGAGTAGTCTGGAAACACGGGCATATTCATACCAAGCAGCAGCTTGACTACGACAACATTCAAGGCACAAGACACTGAATAGGTTTGGTCTTTTTCTTACACTGACCTCAGGATCTAAGGAATCTATAAAAGCTTTCTAAAGGAGGTGATTAGGATGGAGTTCCACCCAGACCTCATTATCAAACATTGTACACCATAATCTCCTGTGTGATTGGCGAGGTACAAGTAAAGAATAAATCGCTGTGTTATTTTCCTTGAACAGCACATACCTGAATGTTTTATTTTTTCTTCTTCTTCTTACCCTACAGCAATTTGTCAATGATTATAATTTTTTTTTTTATTGAGTCAGTTCCTGTTCTCAATTATGTTAGAGGAGCTATAAATGGCTGCTCCTTCACCAGTTTTTTTTCCTCTCTCATGAATTTACCAAGACAAAAAACACAGCTTTTCATGTTTCTGAGAAATTGTAAAGCGCAAACTCCTCCGTCCTGACACCTCTGACATGGGAGACTCCTTATATTAGTCATATCACAGGTAACCCAGGCTGACGATTTGTAGAAGAAGATGTATGTACTGTATACAAATTAATATAAAAAATAAACAATTGCCCAAATTTCACAAAAACAGTGGTGCTTGAAAGTTTGTGAACCCTTTAGAATTTTCTATATTTCTGCATAAATATGATCTAAAACATCATCAGATTTTCACACAAGTCCTAAAAGTAGATAAAGAGAACCCAGTTAAACAAATGAGACAAAAATATTATACTTAGTCATTTATTTATTGAGGAAAATGATCCAATATTACATATCTGTGAGTGGCAAAAGTATGTGAACCTTTGCTTTCAGTATCTGGTGTGACCCCCTTGTGCAGCAATAACTGCAACTAAACATTTGCAGTAACTGTTGATCAGTCCTGCACACCGGCTTGGAGGAATTTTAGCCCGTTCCTCCGTACAGAACAGCTTCAACTCTGGGATGTTGGTGGGTTTCCTCACATGAACTGCTCGCTTCAGGTCCTTCCACAACATTTCCATTGGATTAAGGTCAGGACTTTGACTTGGACATTCCAAAACATTCACTTTATTCTTCTTTAACCATTCTTTGGTAGAACAACTTGTGTGCTTAGGGTCGTTGTCTTGCTGCATGACCCACCTTCTCTTGAGATTCAGTTCATGGACAGATGTCCTGACATTTTCCTTTAGAATTCGCTGGTATAATTCAGAATTCATTTGATGGCAAGCCGTCCTGGCCCAGATGCAGCAAAACAGGCCCAAACCATGACACTACCACCACCATGTTTCACAGATGGGATAAGGTTCTTATGCTGGAATGCAGTGTTTTCCTTTCTCCAAACATAACGTTTCTCATTTAAACCAAAAAGTTCTATTTTGGTCTCATCCATCCACAAAACATTTTTCCAATAGCCTTCTGGCTTGTCCACGTGATCTTTAGCAAACTGCAGATGAGCAGCAATGTTCTTTTTGGAGAGCAGTGGCTTTCTCCTTGCAACCCTGCCATGCACACCATTGTTGTTCAGTGTTCTCCTGATGGTGGACTCATGAACATTAACATTAGCCAATGTGAGAGAGGCCTTCAGTTGCTTAGAAGTTACCCTGGGGTCCTTTGTGACCTCGCTGAATATTACACGCCTTGCTCTTGGAGTGATCTTTGTTGGTCGACCACTCCTGGGGAGGGTAACAATGGTCTTGAATTTCTTTCATTTGTACACAATCTGTCTGACTGTGGATTGGTGGAGTCCAAACTCTTTGGAGATGGTTTTGTAACCTTTTCCAGCCTGTTGAGCTTCAACAACGCTTTTTCTGAGGTCCTCAGAAATCTCCTTTGTTCGTGCCATGATACACTTCCACAAACATGTGTTGTGAAGATCAGATTTTGATAGATCCCTGTTCTTTAAATAAAACAGGGTGCCCACTCACACCTGATTGTCATCACATTGATTGAAAACACCTGACTTTCACCTTCAAATTAACTGCTAATCCTAGAGGTTCACATACTTTTGCCACTCACAGATATGAAATATTGGATCATTTTCCTCAATAAATAAATGACCAAGTATAATATTTTTGTCTCATTTGTTTAACTGGGTTCTCTTTATCTACTTTTAGGACTTGTGTGAAAATCTGATGATGTTTTCGCTCATATTTATGCAGAAATATAGAAAATTCTAAAGGGTTCACAAACTTTCAAGCACCACTGTAAAGCTTAGATTGCAAGAAAACAAGTGTACTTACCATTTTGTGCACGCATTTGGTCATTTTAAGTGTATTTTAGCCATTTTTGGGTACTCCATACTTTTTCTGTTACCGAAAAAGAAGGTTGGAGACTCCAGCGAACCACCACGCCAAGTCACTCTGCTTACACCTGATTTTTTTTTTTTGACTAAAAACAAGGATTCTTCCAGATTTAACCCACCAGGCAAAAGAAGAATGTCTAAGGATATCCAGGAGGTATTTCAATACAAAATATCTTTTAACTAATCATATAAATTTCACCATTTAATTACGAAAAGCAACAGGCCAAACTTCTTGCCATGGACAAGCTGGACAGAAATTAGTATGTTATGCCACAGGAAACCCGAAACCAAATGTTATCTCGAAGCTGATTGGACCGTTACGAACAATAGATAATTTAAACATTCTTACTAGGGCAAAAGTAGTCCGACAAATCAAAGCTAAGCGGGGGAGGGAACAATATTACGGCAGCCAATCAGAAACACACCTGAGCTTTATTTGTGAAATGTGGACAATCGTTTATTTATATTTTTTATATTAATTTGTATACAGTACATACGTCTTCTTATACAAATCTTCAGCCTGGGTTACGTGTGGTCATATCAGACACTCGCTGGCTGTGGTGTGAAAATTCTCCATGCAGATGCTCATCTAAGTTTCCAAACCTGTCATTGCTTAACTCTTGAATATTTTCTCTCGTGAATACTCATTAAAAAGTTTATAATCTCTGCTTTCTAAAGAAATGTATCTGGTTAAGATCTGTTCAGTACTTTGGGAGTAACGGCAGGTTGAAGTCGGTACACCAGAGTAAAAACTCTGCTCGCAGGACATCGGGCAACTGCCGGTGCTTTTCTTTTTGAGTCACAGGAAAGCGCTCAGACTCTCTCTCTCTCTCTCTCCTGATCGGTTTCCCACTGCATTATTTATGAATATCAATCAGATCACTTTTATAGGGATGTTCTCTCGCTCTCACTGTTTCTGATGAAGGATTCAGCAACATTTTCCCTCTGCTAGTTTTGATGTTCTGATTCACGGGAGATGTTGAAGTGAGTTTTCAGAGCTTTACCTACTTATTTTTTTCAAATCAAACTGATTCCTGTAAATAAATAACTATTTTAGAATATAACTGGAGTTCTTTTGATGAAAAATATTGAGATAGTGGTCGGAATGAGATTTAAAAAAAAACAGGAGTCAGAAACACGAGTGTCGATTTCAGTTGAGTTAATGTGAATTGTTTATTGGATGTGGATCAGACTGTTTTTCTAAGGTTCGCCTTGAAAGCTGTGAATATTAATCGAAATAATCATTTATATTATTCATATAAACACTAGTAGGCACTACTGAGAAATACAAAGGCCTACAGAGCACAAAGAGGGGATTAGAAATAATCTATTTCTTTTTTACTGAGTGTACCAATTTAACATTTTACCTAATTAGCATAATTAATACTAATTAAATACTAATTTGCACAATTGTTTTTTTTACTCATTTTTTGAACTTTGTATTCAGTATATAACCATCTATGTTCCTGCCAATTTCCATGTAAATATCTTGAGAAATAAAAATGTTATTCAGAAAAATCATTTGATCTCATTGGTTAATGGGATCAAATTTTGGACCATGTGAGTCTCATGCAGAATATTACAGCAGTTTTCCCAAAAATAAGCCGTTTTTTTTCAATCCTTTATTTATAATATCTGAAGAACAGATAAACATATTTTAATTCTGTGCAAAGTATGTTGTTCTGCCTTCAGTTCTGAATTCACTGAGAGCGGTTTGGGTTGAATTTCAATTTTCATCTGATATGCCGACTTCTATAACTGTTAAATAAATCTCCTTACAGAAAACATAAACAGAAACGGGTTTATAATGTGTATATGTGGAGCGTTCGCCACATCCGCGAATACACTGTCAGTATAGAAATGCTAACGTATAAAAACGAGAGCATTAATATAAACCTGTGATTTGCAGCTGCACGACTGTCAGAGCTGCTGTTCGAGAAAACTGTGTGCACTCCATTCAATCCCAAAGAAAGAGAAAATATAAGCTGGACTGAGAGCTATAACAGTGTAAAGCCTGCAGTCTGCATGCTCCAGCCTGCACAGATAGGAAAGGAATGAATAGCTGTTCTCCCAGACACTCGCAGTCCGAGCACAGCCTTCCTCTCTCCTTCCAGCCTCCCCTGACTTTGTCTGACCTCGCCTCCCTTATTCTCTACTAAAACTCATTACCTTGAAAGTGGAGATCATTGTCTCTGATGGAGTGCACTAAAGTCACAGCCTGCACCAGAGGTTGCTTCCAACATTGTTCACCGACCCCTTCTGAAGCAAGAATGTAATAAAGAGTGAAAAGGAAGTGACCAGAGAAAGTAGTCAAAGCAATTAAAATACTTCTTTTGTAAAAGAGACAAACTTCATCACTGAAATTCCTTATTCTTCATGTGCATGTGATGTGATATCATGCTTATTTTCCAAACCTGGGCCCTGTACTACGAACGGAGGTCAACCTACCCAGAAGTAACCCAGGGTTCCCCCGCTAAACCGAGGTTGACACAACCTGGTTATCTTGTTTGGGGTTAAACGGTACTACGACGCCAGTTATGAAGTTGATTTGTTGAACCTGGTTTAACTTAATCAGGGTTAATGCGCGTTCACGTTAAAGGGGAGGTTATCAGCGCAAATCCCCACTGTTCACAATGGCACGGTCGCCGTACTTCACGGAGGAAGAATGCGCTGTCATAATGCAAAGCTACGAGGAGTTCAAAACAACATTAAGAGCAAAATCTAACACAGCGGCTGCCAATAAGGAGCGGCAAGCATGTTGGCAACGAATTGCCGATCGGGTAAATGCGCAAGTACATTCTCCCTTCTACATGTTCCAGAACAGAAGTATAGGATGAGAGAAGCTTCATGATCAATCACAAGTCACAGAAAATGGTCCTTCGACGTGGCCCCAGTCATATATAGCTTGTTTAATGTCCGAAAAATCCTGAATAAAATTTGGTATGGTAAATTCATGGAGTCGCCTACTTAAGCTGATCTGTGCACAGAGTCACATGAATTAGGATGACTGACTGTTCAGTCCCTTTGACTAAGTTGGTGTATGTCCTGTGAACATTTCAGAGGCAACAGCAGTGCCAAACGCACCTGGCAACAGGTGAAAATGAAATATAAAAACATCATTCATAATGGTGTGTGTGCGCGTGCAAGCAAACATTCATTTGCCTTTTATTTATTCAAGTTTTATCTGTTTGCCTAATAGTTCAAATTATTGTTGTGTGATATTAATGATAATATTGTGGGAAAACTACTTTGCACGGACGTTCATTTAATTTATTCTATCGTCATTTTGTTTGTTCTATTTTTGTGTATTTTATTTATTTATCTGTTTGTCTAGTTGTATCTATTTTTCTAATAATAATATATTTTTTGCATTAATAGTTTGTTTTTTCCTATTAAAATAATCTTGTGTTCTTGTTATAACTTTATCTATTTATCTGACTCTTTAGTTGTATCTATTTTTGTTACAATTTCAATATTTTTAATATAGAAAGTTTGTTTTTTTCTATTAAAATGTTCTTGTGTGATAACTAGTTCTTGTGTTATATTTATTGTAGTTGTATCTATTTTGTATCTCAGACTTAAATATTTTTGTAAAACAAGTGTTTTTCTATAAAATATTCTTGCGTTCTTGGTAACTATGTTCTTGAGTGTTTTTTTTTTTTTACAGAAAAGCCGTTCTGCATGGACATTCATTGAAGCCCTCATTGTTTTTTAATGGTTATTTATGAGCGTTTAGGGGTTACAATAATGTAAGTCTAGGTTGCTTTATATAAAAGGTATGTCCAGAAATATTGATGTCACTGTCTAAGCAGAGGGATCTGGCTTCTTTAGACGCTGTCTTCTTAAAACTGAATAAATATTTAAAAAGAGCCAAATGAGCCAGTCTTTTGAACGGCTCTTTTCAAAGAACGGATCACAAAGATGCGGATCCCATCAAAGAGCCATAAATCCCATCTCTAATCTGCGCTCCGATATCGCACGGGTCATCCACGTACGCTGGCATTGTCTCTAGAGGAAATGTCGGTGGAGAGGTGGTGTTTAAAAAGGGTGTGGTTAATCGGAAACCTCGGGTTAACCAAGAGCATAACCTGAGACGAGCAGGTTTGAGATGCAGCGTAAGTTGCCATGGCAGCATACCTCGGTTTGAACATAGCCAACTTTCGTAGTATGGGTTAATCGGGAAGTTACGCTGCACGTGATCAAGTTACTCTCGAAGTTACCCTGGTAAGCCAGAAAACCCGCTTCGTAGTACAGGGCCCAGAAGTCTGCCATGTTGGATGAAAACAACAACATCCAAGATTCACATGGTGGTGCTTCATGTGTGAGCCACTGCAACGCTTCATGATTTTCTTTTGATTTCTTTGCCTTGGAAGAAAGACAATGCCTCCTTTGTGTGCGGGATATAATTGCGGTAATAACGCTCGTCGTGACAAAGAGAAACGGTTCTTCAGAATTCCCAAAATAATTAAAAAAAGCAACAAAACAGATGAAGGACTGTCCAGAAAATGCCATGCACCATGCGTGGTTCAAAAACATCCATCCTAAGGACTTAACTGAAGAAAACGCTAATTACACCTGCATGTATGTCTGTGGTGACCACTTTATATCTGGTAAGAGTTCATTGCTAATTAAAGCTCTGTTTTCTGCTGATTAAATGGAGCTTTTGAGCTTTAGTGTGAACACTCTGCTTCTCGCCTTGCAGGAGCTCCGGCAAACCTACCATATGCGATAAAACCAATCCAGATTGGGCACTCACATTAGGACACGATAAGATCAAGACAAAAACTCATCTCGCAATCTCAAGAAGCAACAGAATAAATGAAAGATCTGCCAAGAAAGCCAGATTAGAAGCAGCGCAAGAAACCTTAGGAAGTTTGGATACACAAGTAGAACAATGTGGGTCAGCTTTGCCAGGTGAGATATTAGCAATGCCGTTCCAGTAACCCAGTAACTTCAGTTTATTTCTGCACTTGAAGAATTTGGTTCCAAAACGCGATAAACGCCAAATTTGAAAAATTGAAACTCCCGCCACCAAACCATCAGCAATTATCATCTTACTCGTACCATATTCAGTTTTCACCAAAACACAATATCTGCTATTGATTTACACACTGCATTACAGCCTTTCATTGCAAGACGCAACAAGCACCATCACTGATTTTTCTCAAAACCAGACATATCCATTTTGGCCAATCAGAGGCCGCCATTGGTGTGAAGTCTTCTAAGATGGATACGCCCATGAAGTAGGAAATCGCTTCATCACTTCTCACAGTTATTGGACAATTTCATGCCGAATTATAAATGAATTCGATAAAATAATAAAAAAAAATTATCTATAAAATAAAATAATCTGCCATGAAAGAACACGGTTAAATGCATTAAATGGTTGTTGCTAAAACCTGTGACACGGAATGGGACGTGACATATTATTGCTCGGGTAGTGACCTCCCCGTGATATGGGACGGGACAGACCCATGACATTCAGGATGGGACATACAAGACGGGATGGAACCGTGATATGGAACAGGTCACCTACCTTATTGTCCATGATAGGATATAATTTATTAATTAATAAATAATTAATTGAAAAATTCTTGTGTTGACTTGTCATTTCTTCTTCTCATGTCATAAGAAATAAATATTAAAGGGCTCCTGACAGCAAAACATATGTTAAATTGTTAATTTCAGTTTTATTGAGTTGAATAAGATGACATATTTACTTCACGCATCGCGCGATAGAATAGTAACAAACATCGTTTTGAATGGACCGCCACATAGATAAATCGATATCATAGCGAGCCAACCCACGGCCGAGGAAGAAGGTGGATATGACGTCACATGCAGAACCACTGACAGACATTTTCTCAACTTCTCGTTGTTCACCAGCGCTTTGCAAGTGAATATTTTTGCTTTTGAGTCATTTATTTTGGTGAATATGCCTGCTCGTTGTGTGGCTGGATTTTGCTCAAACACCAGGGAAGCCCGCATACGAGGTTCGACCTATGGTCATGAGCTTTGGGTAATGACAGAAAGAACAAGATCGCGGATACAAGCGGCTGAAATGAGTTTCCTTCGCAGGGTGGCTGGGCGCTCCCTTAGAGATAGGGTGAGAAGCACAGTCACTCGGGAGGAGCTCGGAGTAGAGCCGCTGCTCCTCCACATCGAGAGGAACCAGCTGAGGTGGCTCGGGCATCTTTTTCGGATGCCTCCTGGATGCCTCCCTGGGGAGGTGTTCCAGGCATGTCCCCCCGGGAGGAGGCCCCGGCGAAGACCCAGGACACGCTGGAGGGACTATGTCTCTCGGCTGGCCTGGGAACGCCTCGGTGTTCTTCCTGAGGAGCTGGCCGAGGTGACTGGGGAAAGGGAAGTTTGGGCTTCCATGCTTAGACTGCTGCCTCCACGACCCGGTCCCGGATAAGCGGAAGAAGACGAGACGAGACGAGACGAGACCAGGGAAGCCGGGTATAGTCTGTATACCTTTCCCAAGGATCCCATCAGATGTGAAGCGTGGGCAAAACAAGTGCGCCGGACACGGGACATGTGGACTCCCAATGACAGGTGGGCCTCTGACAGACATGTGACACTTGTTTGATTAGTTGTTGATTGATGATTTTTCGGTGTAGATCTCCATCTTGGGAGGCACGGTGGTGTAGTGGTTAGCGCTGTTGCCTCACAGCAAGAAGGTCCTGGGTTCGAGCCCCGGGGCCGGCGAGGGCCTTTCTGTGCGGAGTTTGCATGTTCTCCCCGTGTCCGCGTGGGTTTCCTCCGGGTGCTCCGGTTTCCCCCACAGTCCAAAGACATGCAGGTTAGGTTAACTGGTGACTCTAAATTGAGCGTAGGTGTGAATGTGAGTGTGAATGGTTGTCTGTGTCTATGTGTCAGCCCTGTGATGACCTGGCGACTTGTCCAGGGTGAACCCCGCCTTTCGCCCGTAGTCAGCTGGGATAGGATCCAGCTTGCCTGCGACCCTGTAGAACAGGATAAAGCGGCTAGAGATAATGAGATGAGATCTCCATCTTGTAATGAGATATTTACTAATAAATAATAGCAATAGGTGAATTTGTTCATGATTCAAAGTTCTGCCACAGTTCCGCTGCAATACCGTGTTGGCTGGACCTTATAGGCCAAACATGCAATTGAATTTCATCAGTTCATAGAAGTTTTTATTCTTATCAAATAAAAATGTGAGAAAACGGCCCAAATCTAAAAGACCATGAACTTTCAAGAGAGCATATTTTTTTAAAAGGAAATCAGCGCGGTAATATTGTCCGCATGCGCCCGAGGACTAGATCTATCACATCACATCACATTATCTCTAGCCGCTTTATCCTTCTACAGGGTCGCAGGCAAGCTGGAGCCTATCCCAGCTAACTACGGGCGAAAGGCGGGGTTCACCCTGGACAAGTCGCCAGGTCATCACAGGGCTGACACATAGACACAGACAACCATTCACACTCACATTCACACCTACGGTCAATTTAGAGTCACCAGTTAACCTAACCTGCATGTCTTTGGACTGTGGGGGAAACCGGAGCACCCGGAGGAAACCCACGCGGACACGGGGAGAACATGCAAACTCCACACAGAAAGGCCCTCGCCGGCCCCGGGGCTCGAACCCAGGACCTTCTTGCTGTGAGGCGACAGCGCTAACCACTACACCACCGTGCCGCCCCGACTAGATCTATTATTATTATATTACCATTCAGTGTTTTGGAGCCTTCTGATGTCAGCTGGGATGATGACGTCCTCTGCATTGGGCCCGTCATCGTCTGTGGCCGAGTCGGAAATCTTGCCTTCTGCAGGCAAATCGTCCAGATACGGCTCAAAACGATAAGGCAAAATCCCACTTCGTCTTCATGTAATCCGACATGTCCAGTGTCAACCTCAAAAAGGGCCTCAGATTCTGAAGACTGGTCAGAAAATCGCTCTGTTTCGTCGGCCATAGCTGCCTTGAAGGTCGAGCAGTCATTCTGCATGTGACGTCACAGCAAATATGGCGGCCACTGACAGCGGCTTAGCACTTGGCCAGATTGACGCAACTTCGCACAAAGAGTTTCGTTCTGTTGGTGGTTAGTTCTATCATGAAAGTGATCAGTGGTGTTTGTAGTTTTATTACAGAAACCTATTTTAGAGCATAATTTTGCTGTCAGGAGCCCTTTAACACATACACACTAATTTGTTTGTTATTTTTTCATTTTCTTTTCTTTCTTTTGATTATTCTTAACCAACTATAGTATGTTATCCAAACTGTACCATGGCATGTGACAGGACAGTTAAGGTAAGATCCCCCAGGACGGGACGTGACAGGAGTTCAATGTCCGTGAGCGATAATATGTCCGTGACAATTATTCCGGTCCGTGACGGAACAGAGAAGTGATCATGAGCAATAATATGTCATGTCATGTCCCATCCCGTGTCATGGGTTTTCGTAATTGTCACTTTTAAATAGAAAAGGATATGTAGCATTTGGGGGGAAAATGCCATTGCGTGGATATGTAGCGACTTGACAAAAAAATAATTACTTGGTTCAGTTAAAAGCTGCTAATTAGTTCTGGATTTCATTTTTGAAATTTATTATCATTAAGGAGTTAGTCAATAAATTTTAAAACAGGATACAGTGCGGGTGGCACGGTGGTGTAGTGGTTAGCGCTGTCGCCTCACAGCAAGAAGGTTCTGGGTTTGAGCCCCGTGGCTGGCGAGGGCCTTTCTGTGCGGAGTTTGCATGTTCTCCCTGTGCCCGCGTGGGTTTCCTCCGGGTGCTCCGGTTTCCCCCACAGTCCAAAGACATGCAGGTTAGGTTAACTGGTGACTCTAAATTGAGCGTAGGTGTGAATGTGAGTGTGAATGGTTGTCTGTGTCTATGTGTCAGCCCTGTGATGACCTGGCGACTTGTCCAGGGTGAACCCCGCCTCTCGCCCGTAGTCAGCTGGGATAGGCTCCAGCTTGCCTGTGACCCTGTAGAACAGGATAAAGCAGCTACAGATAAAGAGATGAGATGAGGATACAGTGGTTTTCCTTTTATCACTTCCTGTAATCAGAAAAAGTGATTTTTCTTGAAACAATGGAATTGGATAGCGTTTTGGAACTAAACTCTTCACTTTTTGTTTTAACCCAGCAATACAATCACAACATCGCCATTCTTCTTGCACACAAACCACGGTTTGAGCGGTGTTTCTCAAGATCATTGAGAATGATTTCCATGAGCATGAACAAGCATGCTGTCATCTTTGAATTGTTTGGTGAGAAGACTACCAACCAACCCAGCCAGACACAAATAAATTCTCGGCATCAAGGCTCTTATAAGCTTTCATTTGTGCATTGGTTGTCCATGAGGTTTGTAGAATGAGAGAGTTCACGCTGCTATCAGGGGATTCAGTCGCTGTGAACAAGGCTAAATCTTCTGTATAACTGGATGGCTTTAACATATTTGGATCAAAGCCACAAATTTCAACTTTTTCTCTGAATCTTAACTTGGTAGAGGACTCCAGAGAATCATAATATTTCAAGAAAGTTGGAGATGCATCACAGTTATTGTTTGCACGAGACGCATTCTGGATTTGTAGATCACCCAAAATGGCGGTGGATGCATACATCACACTATTTTGTCACGAGGTTGCACACAAAGAATTAGAAAAGCAGAGACATCACATTCTATCACAAGTCTATTCAGTAATGGTTAACAAGTGATATCAAATGACCAGGTATGCAACAATTTACTCAAATCAGGATTTGATTCGATTCATGATATCGGGTTCACGATTCAATTTTTCCACGATATTTTTGAAAAACATTAAATGAAAGAAATGTATTATCATAAAATGAAAAAAAAATCACATTTTAGATCTGTTTTACATGCGTTTTCATGGCATTAGAGCTGTGTTACTTCAGCCTGATGTGAAGTCACGTGTATTCCCTATTGCTGTTGTACGTTATTCTGACGTCTGCTGTCTAAACAATGCAATTACATTTCGGAAAAACTAAGAGATTACACAGCCTGATAGTACTCAAGATTTATTTTTATTTCATTGATTTGAATCGTCATACATTTGTATCACAATTTAATATTGCACAATGCATCGTTACATTCCTACAAATTACTAAAGTCGTTAAAATACAATTTTATATAATCTGTGGATCCGGATTAGTCCATATCCAACCTGAGACAGTCAGGTCAGGTTTAGCCCATGCCACTGAGAGACAGTTTGGTGCAGCGGCGGATAAAAGTCGCTTGTGGACAATGTTGACCTGATGACTGAGAAAGAAAAAGGTCATAAAGGAAAGTGTATTGGGGAGTTGGCAGAAAAGACAGAGAGAGAGGGAGAGAGAGAAGCCAGGACATAAAAAGGTGAGTCCAATTAGAGCAGAAAATACAGGGTGATGCTGACAGGATTATTCTGTCACAGCCGGAGAACCCAATTATAGCAGGCTAGACATCCACCACTGTTCACCACACCCCACACAGGAGGAAAGAGAGATGTGTGTGTGCGGGGTGGTGGTGGTGGACCATGTCGTCTGTCTGAAGTTCTGTTACATGAATCTCTTCCTTATCAGCTGCAGTGTCTGAAGATCTCAACATTATCTGCTTCCTCCTCCTCTCTCTCTCTCTCTCTTTCTTTGTTGTTTGGTGTAATTTTAGTCCATCCTCCAGGCTGTGTGTCTGTGCTGCTCTCTGAAGCAGCCGTGCTTGTTAAAATCATCTGTGTCCAGGACCCTTCACACAAAAAACTTTCGCAGCAGGTCCATCATGTGCTCTTTGCTCTCTAATATGGCTGATTGTATAACAAGCTCTGAGCCCTGAGGACGTCCCAGAGGGAGGCAAAGACAAGACCGAGAACCGAGAAGGAAAGGCACATGGCTGCGGCCGTCGTATTCTGATTTATGGTACAAAAAAAAAAACAAAGGAGGTCATGATGCAGCTGAGGAGAGTGGAAGAGTAAAACTTCTGGAGCCGTATTTTAACTGGTTATAAAATGATTATCTCAGCATTGCACTGCGTAATTAAATTCTGCACAGAGATCCTGGACTGTATTGACAGCTGTGTACAGGACAGCGCTCATTAATCATGCATCGCATCAATCCATCAATCGATGCCTGGCATCATCCGCTCCACAATTAAGCACCACCTGAGGGAGAGACAGCTTCCTGACTGAACAGCTCGCTCTAAAGCCAGTGGTGAAAAATCTACTCTGTAGAACATTGTGATTGATGTTGGAGTATAAGACTAATTTAAGCCTCAGTGCTCGAACACTCCTCATATGTCCTCGCTTCTCCGTTGGCTTATTTCCACCTGTGTCTTTAGCTATGATTTGGACTTGAGCAGGAGTGCCTCTAGTGGTCAAAAGAAGGAACTGCAGTATAGAGCAAGTGAACAGATGAATAGAGTTTATTGTGAAACACTGTATGTTTGTGTCTTGATGTAACGATATATCACGTGATGATAAAATACGATACAAATTTATGATGATTCAAATTGCTGAAATAAAAAAAAAAATGAATGGTGATTATTATCAGGCTGCGTAATCTCTTAGTTTGTCCTAGCTGTAATTGCATTGTTTAGACAGCAGAGGGCAAAGTAATGAACAATAAAGGGAATGAACGTGACTTCACTGTAGGCGGAAGTAACACAGCTTTAATGCTGTGACAAAACATAGAAAAAAAAACAGACGTAAAATGTAAAAAAGCTGTTGTGGGATTCTGTAGAAACAGATTTAACAAGAAATCCAAGCTCTTTTTTTTTTACAGACTGCTGAAAGATAAAGAAATGGAGGAAGGACAAATGTTCATAAGCACTTTATGAAGAAAAGGAATATTAGTTATTAACTTTTTCCATTTGTAATAAAAGGAATATTTTCGTTAATAGGTGATTATATTTTACTCCAACCTTTACAAATGTGGGTAAGTCATTTTTGTTGATTATTAGCTCATCTGGCCGATAGGTGATGAGTTTATCCCATCATGTGTTGTATGTCGTTCGTCCGGTGTCGTCCACATTTCATGAAAATCGTTTCTTCTCTCTCAATTTTTCACCGATTTTTATTCTTTTTGGCAGGAAGGTGGGTCTGCCTGGGGTGCATATAGCTTCTACCCACATTTGTTTCATTACAATTATTAATGAAGTTATGGACTAATTAAGCCTTAATGAGCAGTTCAACAAACATCACTTCTCTGTCAATTCCTCGCTGTTTTGGATTCTTTCTGGTAAATAGGTCGGTAATCCTAGGGTGGATATCGCTTCTATATATAGCTTGTATATAGTGTATATAGCTTGCAACATTTATTGCGCAAGGTGGCCCACTTTAGATCGTTCCTTCTGGACTAGACGGGGCTGGAATGAGCTACGCCGTCACTGATGCTCTCATTAAGAAAATTAAACAAAAAAGGTTGTTTTGTTGTTATTATTATGTAAATGTAACAAAATTAACATTTTGTCAGGGCAACACGGTGGTGTAGTGGTTAGCGCTGTCATCTCACAGCAAGAAGGTCCGGGTTCGAGCCCCGTGGCCGGCGAGGGCCTTTCTGTGCGGAGTTTGCATGTTCTCCCCATGTCCGCGTGGGTTTCCTCCGGGTGCTCCGGTTTCCCCCACAGTCCAAAGACATGCAGGTTAGGTTAACTGGTGACTCTAAATTGACCGTAGGTGTGAATGTGAGTGTGAATGGTTGTCTGTGTCTATGTGTCAGCCCTGTGATGACCTGGCGACTTGTCCAGGGTGTACCCCGCCTTTCGCCCGTAGTCAGCTGGGATAGGCTCCAGCTTGCCTGCAACCCTGTAGAACAGGATAAAGTGGCTCGAGATAATGAGATGAGATGAGAACATTTTGTCAGGGCAACACGGTGATGTAGTGGTTAGCACTGTCACCTCACAGCAAGAAGGTTCTGGGTTGGAGCCCAGCGGCTGATGGAGGCCTTTCTGTGTGGAGTTTGCATGTTCTCCCTGTGTCTGCGTGAGTTTCCTCTGGATGCTCCGGTTTCCCCCATAGGCCAAAGACATGCAGGTTAGGTTATCATGGGATGGCCTTGGGCTGAAGTGCCCAAGAGTGGTGGGGTGCAGGTACGCAGCGGGTTTGCTCTCCTATAATGAACTAAATTTCGTTGTATATTTGTGCAGTGACAATAAAGGCATTCTATTCTATTCTATTCTATTCTATTCTATTCTAAAAGGAATATTTAATTTGATAAAGAGCAGTAAAATAAATGTTGCTTTTTTGCTAATAAAATTTTCAAATCTGATTGAAAACCAAATCGTGAACCCAGTATCGTGAATTGATTGGAATCGTGAATTGGGTGAATGTTTACATGCCTACTCAATGGTGATTGATGACGATGGAGGTGGTTACCTACTTCCCTTTAGGAACAGTGAACTATGAATCTGTGATTAACACTTTATAAAGTTGTACGATTTGATTTTTACAATCTTTCAGTGTTGAATATGAGAAAAGAGCCTGTGTTTAACCATCCAGGCAGTGTGTTAATCGTCTCTTTATGACATTTGATCTTACTGAGTATTAGAGTTGAGTTTTTAAGCACAGAATGAGCAAAAACCCAACACCGTATTTAAGTCGCATCCATAAACTCTAATGACCTGCTGAGAATGGATTATTATTATTTTTTTCAATGAATCATTTATTTTCAAGCAGTAATTTGGGTAACAGGGTTGTAGTTCCCGGTGACGGTGTCAGTCAGTATCACAGGATCATTCCGCCCAGGACTCGTGAACTGTTCTCAACACCTCATGGGGGTGACGGGTTCAGGTAACAATGCTGAACTAAATGAACTAAAGTGGACATTTTTTTAAAAACTTATATGAAAATGATGTTTCAAGCGGAATGTTTTAAACAGATTCATGCGAAAATAAACTGATTTTGAAGTTTTTAATGATTATTTGATGATTTGACGGTAAAATGTAGTTCCTGTGGACTGTACAGTGTTTGAAGTCGTTTACCTGAAACAGCGACTGTCTGTTCATCTTTACGCCTCTAAACCTGTGGACTGTAATAATTTATTCTCCCATGATCCCTCACCCAGAAGAGAACACCTTCCCTTCCCTTCCCTTCCCTTCCCTTCCCTTTACAGTCTGCCTCCTCTCAAGCGTTCTTCCTCATGATGTCTCAGGATGTTTATCTCGTTCCGTCTCTCTCTATCACTCTCTCTGCCTCTCTGTGTTTTTGTAAACAACTCAAGAGGTGGCCTTTTTCATTCTCTCTCTCTCTCTCTCTCTCTCTCTGGTCCTTTACCTCTTCTTACCTCTTCTTTATGTTCATGAAGTTTCCAGCTGAAATTCTGAAATTGTCTCAGAAATGCTCTGCCCGATTCCTGATTGGCTCAGCACTCTTCAGGTTGGTTTAGCATTATAAACATGGCTATCTATCAGCTTTAAGGTTTATCTGACAGAAGAGAGCGTGCGAGAGAGTGAGACAGATGCTGTCTGGCTGGTAGAGGAAGACTGATGTCCTGCAGGCTCACTGTGGAAATGTCTCCTGCAGCCAGAGACGAATTTGTTTCCTGTAAAGACACTGTTATTAATGATCACCATCTGTCGCACAGTCGTACCCTGGTGCTGTATTACACACGCTGATATCCACCAGATAGAGAGAGACATACGGAGGGAGAGAGATACTCAGACAGACAGAGAGAAAGAGACAGATAGAGAGAGGCATACTAAGAGAGACAGTTTGAGAGAGACAAATAGAGAGAGAGAGAGAGATACTGAGAGAGGCAGATAGAAAGACATATTGAGAGAGACAGACTGAGAGAAGAGAGAGAGTCATACTGAGAGATACAGATACAGAGACATATTGAGACATAATGAGAGAGATAGACTGAGAGAAAGACAGAGGGAGACATACTGAGAGAAACAGATAGAGGGAGACAGATAGAGGGATACATACTGAGAGAGACAGGTAGAGAGACATATTGGGACATTATATATATATATATATATATATATATATATATATATATATATATAGAGAGAGAGAGAGAGAGAGAGAGAGAGAGAGAGAGAGACCTATTAAGATATACGTACAGAGAGAGACATGCTCAGAGAGAGAGACTCAGAGAGACAGACTGCAAAGGACATACTGAGAGGGACAGAGACATAATGAGAGAGAGAGACAGACAGAGACATAATGAGAGAGACAGACATAATGAGAGAGGCAGACTGAAAGAGGTATACTGAGAGAGACAGAAAGACATAATGTAGAGAGTCTGAGACAGACAGACAGAGAGACAGAGAGAGACATACTGAGAGAGACAGAGAAAGACATAATGAGAGAGAGAGTCTGAGATAGACAGACAGAGAGAGACATACTGAGAGAGACAGAGACATAATGAGAGAGACAAATTGAGAGACAGACTGTGAGACACAGACTGAGAGAGACATACTAAGATAGACAGAGAGAGACATTTTCTAATATCTCACAATTTCCAAATTTCACCTCTGGAATCAGTAAAGTATCTCTCTCTCTCTCTCTCTCTCTCTCTCTCTCTCTGTCTGTCTGTGGATGTGTGAAGTCTGTGTTCTGCGCTCTGGTAGCAGGTGAAGATTTTACACTCAGTTATTGTCGAACAGAATCCCATCAAAAAAAAAAACAGCATTTGAATTGAACATGTATAATGATAATGGGAGCCAATAAAAGTGATCATTCTAATGACATGCTCATGAGTGTCTCTATTACACTACAGTTGTGAATCAGTGTTTCGAACCCAACTACACAGCGCACATCTCAATTTGTGACATTTAAAGCAGCCAGCAGTTCACCGTGCTCTGATTCAGCGCTGTTGGATGCAAGATGTCCTGCTAACTCTCCCACGTCAGCTCTAATACCATCAGGGGCTTGTAACAAAAACCTCATTTTCTCTGCCTGCTTATTTTCTCTCGCATGTATCAACGCGTTAGCAACGGCTGGCTAATTCCAGCGTTATGGCCAAACGCAGCAGCGTGCCAAGCCAGCTGCTGCTCATTTACCTCTGCCCTGTCCCTCACGTTCATCGTGTCTGATCAGCCACATCCTCTCTGGAGCAGCTGTTCCAGATCTCTCTCTCTCTCTCACACACACACACAATACCAGGACACTAATGCTTCTGTTACACAGTTTATCTCAGGCATTAGTGCTGAAACATGTCTGAAAGACCAGAGACTGCTTTTCTCCAATTTATTTGTTAGCATTGGTTCTGCTTCTGCTGTGTTATGAGACAAACCAGTGATGCTAACTTTTATTTCTGTATGAAATCAAGATTTAGCTCTGTATCATCACTGAATTAGCACTAATTCATGTTCATATGATGTAATGTCCTGGAATGTTAGAGCTGGTGTTTATTGTTGCCTTATGAGGGGTATAGGATTGTACGGGAGGGGTAGTACCTCTAGAGGGTGGGCTCATCACACTCCTTCAGAAGTGGCTCATCCTCTATTGGTCCCCACTAGCACCCAGCTCTCACCTATGGGTCCTAGAAGCTGCTTGCATGTGGCAGCGCCCACTTCTGGGCAACGGCTTTGACGGGCCAGCTAAACCAGGTGAGGGTAGCCGACGGGTCTGAAACTCGATGAGATAGGGATATGCCTACCCTAGCATGCGAAGATGGCTCCAGCTGACTGGGTGGATGAGATCAATAGTGAGATCCAACAGCCTGGAAGGTGGTGCTGCAGGGCTCTTTGGAGAGTTCAGGGCATGACCAGGCACTCAAGACATCACAGCCATCCACTGAAGCCATGGGAGTCTCCAATCATGATGGTTCTTTGTACCACTGGACTCCAACTTCTGAGGCCGAGAGAGTGGATCTGCCCCAGTGCAATGGCCTTTCCACTTTAAAAGCTTTCCCGCACAGGTCCATTGCACAAACTCATACAGATGAGCTGTGCAAGCTGTCGTCATCATTGAAACCGATGGACTACCAAGAATGATGAGGGCAGCACCATGGTGCAGTAGTTATCACCATCATCTCATGGCAACAAGGTTCTGGGTTGGAACCTGTGTGAAGTTTGCATGTTCTCATTGTTACATTGCATTGCATGCATTTAGCAGACACTCTTATCCAGAGCAATGTACAACAGGACCCTGATGCACCCCACCCAGAGAGCAATTGGGGGTTAGGTGCCTTGCTCAAGGGCATTTCATCCATTGCATCAGTGCATCAGGTCCCAAAGCAGCCTGTCTAACCTTTAGGCCATGGCTTCCCCCATACTGCTGTGAGTTTCCTCCCACAGTCCAAAGACATGCTGAACAGGTCAACTGGCTGCACTAAATAGCCAATAGGTGTGAATGTGAGTGTGATGGTTCTTAGCAATAGATCTGTGCAATAGATTTGCGATTTGCCCAGGGTGAACCCTGCCTCTGACCAGAATTTGGCTCCAGCCCCCCCGGCTAGCAATCAAGGCCAGTGGTAAGCCCATGGAGCTGGCTCAGAAGATAACCCAGCACTCTGGAGGTCTGAAGGTTGGCATCAACTCCCTGGTAGCAGTTGGTGAGAGGATTTGATGGGAATAACCCCTGCAAACTCGACGAGACACAACTGGGATTCTAGGAGTGATTGTCTGAGATGTTATTGGAGAAAGGTGCTGCAGGTAATACCCGACATCCCAGGAGCAGAACACAAGCAGTAAACAACAGACTGCAGGTGACAAAAAGGACAAGGGTATTGGCTAAGGCACAGCAGAACCGAGACCTCTGGAATGACTTGGAGGAAAGTTGAGTCTTGGCTGGTGGGTTGGTAGGGGTCACAACACTGCCATGAGGATCACACTGTAGCTAATGTGTGCAGAGGACTGGCTGTTCAAACTGCTGTGGTGTTGGAAGTGACCTTGCCCCAAGCTACAGATTGGTATTGCCCATCCTGGTCCTGGGGACTCGCTGTGGAGTAATGTCCTATTTGTGATGCTTCACTGACCTCCATGACTGTAAAGCATGACTTCAACTGATTCTCCTCAATGATACACTTTATGTCTGAGCTGAGAGATGCGAACACATTGTTTGTACAGGTTACACACACACACACACACACACACACACACACACACAAGCGTTATAGCAAAAAGTACTTGAGAACATGGATCCAATGCCAAGATACACTCAAGCTCCTCATATTAGACCACACACACACACACACACACACACACACACACACACACACACACACACACACACTTCAGAAGCATATCATTTCAAATTTCAAAAGAAGAATGAACAAAAACTCTCTAAGTCAAAGAGTACAAAAGCAGTGAAATGAAAGATGTGTTCTTTCCACCATTGGCTGACCTGCAAGTGTCATTATTTCACTGAGAACTCGTCTCAGATAAACACACTGACACACAGAGACAGGAATAAAAATACAGTATATATCGCAGAGCTCAAATGCAGGGACACTCACTCTTATTACCACGGCATTGCTTATTTTCCCATAACAGCACTCCCTCGAGTGTTTTATTCCAATCATACTCTCAGGATTTACTTGTGATTAATGATTAGACATTCGTATTGATTAAATGACTAAAAGCATCTTGCATTCATTTCTAGTTCATTCTTCTTCTCACATTAAAGCGATTTGCCAGGAAATTTTGAAATTACAGGATTATGAAATGTCATCATTATACATTAATACAAGATGTTCGAGACAAAAAAAGCAAACTTTAGCTTAAAAAAAAAAACACACGTTAAAAGGGGTGGCACGGTGGTGTGGTGGTTAGCGCTGTCGCCTCACAGCAAGAAGGTCCGGGTTCGAGCCCCGTGGCCGGCGAGGGCCTTTCTGTGTGGAGTTTGCATGTTCTCCCCGTGTCCGCGTGGGTTTCCTCCGGGTGCTCCGGTTTCCCCCACAGTCCAAAGACATGCAGGTTAGGTTAACTGGTGACTCTAAATTGACCGTAGGTGTGAATGTGAGTGCGAATGGTTGTCTGTGTCTATGTGTCAGCCCTGTGATGACCTGGCGACTTGTCCAGGGTGTACCCCGCCTTTCGCCCGTAGTCAGCTGGGATAGGCTCCAGCTTGCCTGCGACCCTGTAGAACAGGATAAAGCAGCTAGAGATAATGAGATGAGAAAAACACGTTAAAATTGTAACATCAATCCATTGGGCCGTTTCCCTGGGCGTGGCCATACTGGATTAGCCAGATACATTGGATGGATGTATTAGGAGACGAAAACGAGGGTGGTGCTGTGTGACATAGGATTCTGCACATCTAACTCATTCCATTCCAGATCCAAGACATTTGGCCAAGTGGCTTCATCAAGTAAAGCAAGAAAACTTTACTCCTAAAAAAAGCAGCAAATTGTGCAGTAAGCATTTTACAGAAGATTGTGGATTTGTGGAGAACTTGGATGAAAACATCACTGGGAAGAAGTGAGACACGAGGCAGAAACGACAACTGAAGCCAGACGCGATCCCGACTTTGTTTCACTACAAAACACCGACAGCACGACAGCACAGCATGTCACGCATCAAACGCATGGAAGATAAGCAGGTAAATATATATATTTTTAATAAACAAGCAATTAACTAGCACGACTTTATTTTGATTCCTTTTCTATTGCCGCTTTTCCACTACAAACGCGGCTGAGTTGGGCTGAGCCGTGCCGTGCTGAGTTGGGCTGAGTCGAGCTGAGCGGGGCTGTTGGAGTTGCATTTCGACTACAACCGCGCTGAACCGTGCTGGCTGGAAGTGGGTGGACACATTGGGTGGAGTTAGCGAAAGTGGGTGGACGTCACGTGATGTCGTTAAGCGGCACAAACAGTGACATCAGTGATCTTTTAAGCGGTAGTCTCACGACCCGGAGAGTAAACAATAAACTTGGAGGACATGGAGTCGTTAGTGTGGCTGGTCTTGGTGCTGTGGCTTGTTGTCACCGACAACGCCAACAGATACTGGCAAGAGCGTATAGATGAGGCGAGGCGCATAAGGCTTCAGAAATTCTCGTAATTCGTAATTATTCTCCTTCCGGGTTTACGGTGTTTACAGATCCCAGCGCGCTCGCGGGGCGTGTGTGGGCATGTGAGGACACTCCTCCTCACCAATCAGTGCACAGGGGAGTGTCTCCTCACGCCCCTAGCCCCACTCGGCTCGGTTGGACTCGCTTCAGCCCCACTCCAAAACCGTGTGAGTTTTGGGTGCTAAGCAGGGCTGAAGCGAGCTGAGTCGTGCTGTTCTGAGATAGTCGAAACGCGAGCCGTGTCGGGCTGAAGTGAGCTGAAGTGAGCTGAAAAAGGGTAGTGGAAAAGGGCCATAATACTGCATTGCCATCATTTTTGTGGAGAAATGCAAACAAATTGACCGAGAAGTCACGCTAGACCATAATATTATACTATAATCTAATACAGCATGCACTTGTACACCTCTGCTGTGCTCGCAGAAAATGACATCACGCACAATGGAGTTACGGTGGCCTCGCTGACAAAAAAAAACAATCCTGTCTATTTTCATCACTTTAGTGTTTATTTAAGAACAAATTCAACATGCAGCTTTTTTTTATAAAGGAGAGACATAAAGACCGACTAGCTCAATTTGTTTATTTGCGAGAGATTTCCTTTAAAGTGGCGGTAAACAGTTGTTCCTTCACCAGCTTCTCTTCGTTTCCTCTCTTTTGAAGCCAAACAATATTGCAAATTGTCATGTTACCAAATAACCGCAAAGAAGCGTAAACTCCTCTTTCCTCATTCTGAAGATATCAGAAAATTTAAACGTTCAGCTTCACCTCTGACTCATTCAAAGCACTGACACTGGAGACTCCTTCCAGAAATGTTCCATAATTAAACATCTCCTTTTTTTAAGAACATTTAACCATATCAATAATTACACACCATCTATTATCTCTAGCCGCTTTATCCTGTTCTACAGGGTCGCAGGCGAGCTGGAGCCTATCCCAGCTGACTACGGGTGAAAGGCGGGGTACACCCTGGACAAGTCGCCAGGTCATCACAGGGCTGACACATAGACACAGACAACCATTCACACTCACATTCACACCTACGCTCAATTTAGAGTCACCAGTTAACCTAACCTGCATGTCTTTGGACTGTGGGGGAAACCGGAGCACCCGGAGGAAACCCACGCGGACACGGGGAGAACATGCAAACTCCACACAGAAAGGCCCTCGCCGGCCACGGGGCTCGAACCCGGACCTTCTTGCTGTGAGGCAACAGCGCTAACCACTACACCACCGTGCCGCCAATAATTCCACACATTTAAAAAAAAAAAATCTGTTTAAGACCCTGTGAATGACCAAAGAGATCATCATGGACTTCAGGCGGGTTAGGAACCATGCACACACACCCATCTTCATCGACAGAGCTGTTGTAGAGTGTGTGTCAAGGTTCAAGTTCCTTGGTGTCCACATCTCAGATAATTTCACCTGGTCCATAAACTCCATTCTGGAAATTAATTAAGTAATAGTCGCAACAGCGTCTTTACTTTCTACTGAGCTGTTAGATAAACATTGATCAACACCTTCTCACCAATCAGAAACCAGAGAACAGAGCAGGAAGTTGTTTTGTGAACCTTCAATACTATAAGTGGTTAAAAAAATATCTAACATTGTAATTTAATAAACTTTCAAAAGAATGTAATTGTTGCGAAAGATTTGCGGAATAAAACACAGCGCACCAAACCATCCTTCAGGGTTTTAGTGTAATGCATTTAAACATGACGTATTGATAAACCTCAAGCGGATACTACTTTGCATATTTACGTTCAATCATCTTCCCTTTGAAAAAATTATTTTCATTATGTTTCTATGACAACACAGAGGATGTCACTGCAGGATTGAGGAAACACATACGATTAATGCGGATCGTGTTGGGTTATAAATGATTCACTGTGTCCCAGTGATTCTTCCAGAAGGAGCTCGTTCAAGATTCGTGAAGAGAGTCGAAGCACAAAGCCAAGCATGACCACGGGAGTGGAGTTCATTGCTTTCAAACACAAGCTCTTCCCTTACAAACAGCCGGAGGGAGGTTGTGTTCTACTGTGCAGCTCTGTAGCTGTGATTCAGCCATCTGTTCCATTCACTGACCTCCTCTGGGAGAAAGGAACCCAGGAGAGCTTACAGTAAAACTAAACCTCAGTTGCTTTCAGAGAGCACGTCACCATCCCAGATCAGAAGAAAGAACTTTACAGGCAGCCTGAAGTCCATGACGGGGGGAGAGAAGCTCATGGTGAGGCGTAAATGCTTCTGACATGGGGTGAACTTGGAGCTGTGATCTCATGTGGCAGGGGGATAAATGGGGCAAGATGGAAGTGTCACGTCTGGTCAATACACCAATATCTACACACACACACACACACACACACACACACAGCAATGCAAACACATTACCCATTCTGGAGGAAGCGTATTGTCTATTCTGGTTAAGTGTGTGTGTGTGTGTGTGTGTGTGTGTGTGTGTGTGTGTGTGTGTGTGTGTTTAATAAATCCCAGATGACGGAAAGGACATCCTATGATGAAGCTTTCTGTGAGTAGAAATGTGTTTCTGGAACATCTCTGGAAAGACTCTGCAGTTTTCAGACATCTTCAGGACAGAAGAGTTGCATTTGCTGTTTTTTACCAAGAGAACTAAAGGAACAGATCTATCACTTTACAAATCCCTTTTCATGGTGATGATGGGGTTTGGGTGTTTGGTCAGCAGGAAGAATGTTGGTCATGTGGAAACATCTCAAGAGATATTCACTGAGTGATGTATCTTTCATCTTCAGGGTGGGCAGGTCTGCACGTTGTCCTTAATGGACAAGAAGTTGTAACTGTTGCCAAGTTGCCCTGATATAAAAGGAATTAAGAAAATCAACATGTCATGGTCCATGCTGTTATCAGAAAACCAGAACATCAAGGATGTAGGAGCTCATCTGGCCTGCCATCAAAACAACCATGACGACCAAAACATCAAACAGAACTGAAATGTGACAACGTGAGAGAGGACCAACCTCCACGGCAAACTGTTCACAACAGGAACATCAACAAAGGACTAAATTTTGTTCCCTGAGTGAAGATCGAGCCAAAACATTGATCAGAATTGAATTCGTATGATCAACGAGAGAGGAGATACAATTGAAGAGTTTGGTTCCAAAACGCGATAAATGCCAAATTTGAAAAACTGAAACTCCCGCCACCAAACCATCAGCAATTATCATATCTTACTCGTACCATATTCAGTTTTCACCAAAACGTGATATCTGCCATCGATTTACACACTGCATTACGGCCTTTCATTTGAAAATGCAACAAGCGCCATCACCGATTTTTCTCAAAACCAGACATATCCATTTGGTCAATCAGAGGTTGCCATTGGCGTGAAATCTTCTAAGATGGCTGCGCCCATGAAGTAGGAAATCGCTTCATCACTTCTCATATTTATTGGACAATTTCATGCTGAATTATGAATTATTTTCATAAAATAATCTAAAAACAAATAATCTCTTATGAAAGAACACAGTTAAATGCACTTTAAATAGAAAGGGATATGTAGCATATTGGGGAAAAATTCCGTGGCGTGGATATGTAGCGACTTGACAAAAAATAATTACTTGATTTAGTTAAAAGCTGTTAATTAATTCTGGATTTCATTTTTGAAGTTTATTATCATTAAGGAGTTAGTCGATAACTTTTAAAACAGGATACAGTTGTTTTCCTTTTATCACTTCCTGTAATCATCTCATCTCATTATCTCTAGCCGCTTTATCCTGTTCTACAGGGTCGCAGGCAAGCTGGAGCCTATCCCAGCTGACTATGGGCGAAAGGCGGGGTACACCCTGGACAAGTCGCCAGGTCATCACAGGGCTGACACATAGACACAGACAACCATTCACACTCACATTCACACCTACGCTCAATTTAGAGTCACCAGTTAACCTAACCTGCATGTCTTTGGACTGTGGGGGAAACCGGAGCACCCGGAGGAAACCCATGCGGACACGGGGAGAACATGCAAACTCCACACAGAAAGGCCCTCGCCGGCCACGGGGCTCGAACCCGGACCTTCTTGCTGTGAGGCAACCGCGCTAACCACTACACCACTGTGCCGCCCTCCTGTAATCAGAAAAAGTTATTTTTCTCGAAACAGTGGAACTGGATATATAACGTTTTGGAACCAAACTCTTCAATTCTAGTGAGAAGAAAATGTGTTAAGGTGAACTGATTAGTAATTCATGAGCAAAAAATTAACAATACAACGACCAAGTTTTGGGCAGAAGGTCGAGTTCTTTCAAATAAAACAATCAGAACTGAAATCCACTGAGAACTGAAGGAGGGAGGAGACACGAATGAACTGAAAATAAACAAAGTTGTAAACAAATTGTTTACAACAAGAAAATCGACAAACAAACAATGACCAAGTTTTGTTCCGTGAGGGAAGATCGACTCAAAACATTGATCAGAACTAGCCTGGGAAATCCCATGCTGCTTTGCACAATCGTTCCGATCTGAAAAGACAGCATGGAAACTATGGTCTAAAGGCTCGCCTGAGTTAGGGAGCCAATCAGAGAGTGGGGAGGGGTGGAAAGACGGTGACGCGTACTACTCGACAAACGGAAGCTTGTAGTTTATTTGGGACTGTTTACGGATCACATTTAACATGGCGGCGAGCGATACGAACCAAACTTTCGATCAAGCTTTAGACACTGTTCTGAATAGTTTAGAGTGAAAGTTTGTTTTAAAAAAAGAACAGCGTTTGGCGTTACAGTCTATTTTTGTTTTGCCTTCTCTTTCTCTTTCCTTCTCTTCTTCGCCTCTTCGTCGCTCTAACTACGTCACCGGGTACAACTGCCATGATTGGCCATGGGCTACGTATACGCCAAATGATAGACATTCGCAACGTCCAATAAATGGCCGTTGACAATCGTAAACCACACCTCCCCTACGAGAAATTCAATAGGCGGATTCCAGACCATATTTCACTTGTGATATGGTCTGGTGTTAACCAGACTAGATCAGAACTGGAATCGGATGGGAAATCGGAGAGGAGATACAATTCTAGTGAGAGGCCTGGAAAATTCATTCATTTGGTTTAATTAATAACTCGTTAGCAAAAAAAACCCTGACAAAACAACAACCAAGTTTTCTGCAGAGTGATGAGTTTTTTTCAAACAAAACAATCAGAACAGAAATCCATAGAGAACTGATGGAGATACGATTTAACCGAATTGTGGACGACGGACTCCACGCCATGGCAACAGATCATCGGCCTCATGGTCAGATGAGCTAATAATCGACTTTGCAGTGATAACAGTAACTTTTACTCGAACAGCAGGAGACTGAGTGAGGTTTGGACAGCAGAAGGTGAGTCCTGCGTCCAGCCTCATAATGATGTAATGAGTCATTGTAAGTGCGCTGTGTTTCAGAAAAAAAAAATCATTTTAATTCCCCAACAAGAACCACTCACATCAACATCGCTAATCAATACGCTTCCATTAGCCTTGGAGAGACGTTTCATCCAGCACTTTTGATGCATTTTAGCTGAATTCAAGGCTGGGGTTTTGACGAAGCACCAAAGCAACACAAGAAAGCAAAAAGGTGTAGTTCTGAACCAGTTGATATGTTTATCATGACCAGGACATTTTATTTTTATTCGTTCATTCATTTTTCATCCGTCTGCTTGCTCTAAATGCCACCACACCGAGCCCGCAGTTCTGCGCCAGCTAATTAAGGTCAGAATATCTGATTCCGGCTGCGAGAATTAAAAAGCGGTTTTAATGAAAGAAAATCTCCTGTGAAGACTGAACTGCAGGTTATTTAATCAGAACTGTGATCAATACCGGATTAACTGTTCAGTCCAATCTACTGAGATCCAAATCAACCAACGTAAAGAATCATTCCAGAAAAATTGTGTAGAACACCATGAGCAATTCCTAAAAGGCATTTCAAAAGCAACTTTCACAACTAGGACAGAAAAACTGCACTTTAACACAATCATTATAAAACGGTTCTAGATGGTTTCTATAGTGTCTTGCAAAAGTATTCATCCCCCTTGGTGTTTGTCCTGTTTTGTTGCATTACAAGCTGGAATTAAAATGGATTTTTGGTTAGCACCATTTGATTTACACAACATGCCGACCACTTTAAAGGTGAAAATTGTTGTTTTATTGTGACACAAACAATAATTAAGATCTCATCTCATTATCTGTAGCCGCTTTATCCTTCTACAGGGTCGCAGGCAAGCTGGAGCCTATCTCAGCTGACTACGGGTGAAAGGCGGGGTACACCCTGGACAAGTTGCCAGGTCATCACAGGGCTGACACATAGACACAGACAACCATTCACACTCACACCTACGCTCAATTTAGAGTCACCAGTTAACCTAACCTGCATGTCTTTGGACTGTGGGGGAAACCGGAGCACCTGGAGGAAACCCACGCGGACACGGGGAGAACATGCAAACTCCGCACAGAAAGGCCCTCGCCGGCCCCGGGGCTCGAACCCAGGACCTTCTTGCTGTGAGGTGACAGTGCTAACCACTACACCACCGTTCACCCAATAATTAAGATGAAAAAAAAAAAAGAAATCTGGAGTGTGCATACCGTAGGTATTCACCCCCGAATTCAATACTTTGTAGAGCCACCTTTTGCTGCAATTCCAGCTGCAAGTCTCTTGGTGTGTGTCTCTATTAGTTTAGCACATCTAGCCACTGGGATTTTTGCCCATTCCTCAAGGCAAAACTGCTCCAACTCCTTCAAGTTAGACGGGTTGCGTTGGTGGACAGCAATCTTCAAGTTATGCCACAGATTCTCAATTGGATTGAAGTCTGGGCTTTGATTAGGCCATTCCAAGACATTTAAATGTTTCCCTTTAAACCACTCCAGTGTAGCTTTAGCAGTATGTTTAGGGTCATTGTCCTGCTGGAACGTGAACCTTCATCCCAGTCTCAAGCCTCTGGCTGACTCAAACAGGTTTTCCTCCAGAATTGCCCTGTATTTAGTGCCATCCATCTTTCCTTCAGTCCTGACCAGCTTTCCTGTCCCTGCAGATGAAAAACATCCCCACAGCATGATGCTGCCACCACCATGCTTCACTGTAGGAATGGTGTTCTCAGGGTGTTGGGTTTGAGCCACACATGGCGTTTCCCATGATGGCCACAAAGATCAGTTTTAGTCTCATTTGACCAGAGAATCTTCTTCCATGTGTTTGGGGAGTCTGCCACATGCTGTTGGACAAACTCCAAACATTATTTCTTCAGCAATGGCTTTTTTCTGGCCACTCTTCCATGAAGCCCCGCCCACTCTGTGGAGTGTATGGCTTAAAGTGGTCCTATGGACAGATACTCCCATCTCCGCTGTGGATCTTTGCAGCTCCTTCAGTGTTATCTTTGGTGTCTTTGTTGCGTCTCTGATTAATGCCCTCCTTGCCTGGTCTATATGTTTTGTTGGGCGGGGCCTTCTCTTGTCAGGTTTGTAGTGGTGCCATATTCTTTCCATTTTGCTATAATGGATTTAATGGAGCTCTGTGGGATATTCAAAGTTTGGGATATTTTTTATAACCTAACCCTGATCTATACTTCTCCACAACTTTGTCTCTGACCTGTTTGGAGGCTCCTTGGTTTTCATGTTGCTTGCTTAGTAGTGTTGCAGAGTCAGGGTCCTTCCAGAACAGGTGGATTGATATAGACATCATGTGACAGATCATGTGACACTTTAAGATCCACCTGTGTGCAATCAATCAACTAATTATGTGACTTATGAAGTGAATTGGTTGGAGCAGCTCTTAATTAGGGGTTTCATACGAAAGGGGGTGAATACCTATGCACACTCCAGATTTCTGTTTTTTCATCTTAATTATTGTTTGTGTCACAATAAAACAACTTTCAGCTTTAAAGTGGTCGGCATGTTGTGTAAATCAAATGGTGCTAACCCTCCAAAAATCCATTTTAATTCCAGCTTGTAATGCGACAAAACAGGACAAACACCAAGGGGGATGAATACTTTTGCAAGACACTGTATACTAATAAATGAATATGGGATGTGTCCTGGATATGAAACTGAGCAGGAAAAGTGTCACACTGTAATTAAATCCCTGTACACACACCAGCATTAACACCATCACTGAACAATGAATCAACACTGGCATCTAGTGGAAGCGTAACGCTGTCTTAAACACAGGTGACACAATTGTTCCATCTGCCAAAGCTGTTTTTGGAAATGGAGGAAAAAAGCAGACATGAGTCAGTCTGAAAGAGAGAGAGAGAGCACAATTATATTGAGTGTTGAGTGTGTTCTTGCTCAGGACCTCACTCCCCGCTGTTTCTTCGTCCGTCTCCACAGCCTGAACAGTCAGCAAGCTGATTCTCCGATTTCCCTCTGCACTGTGTGATGGATGTTTCCTCATCTTGCTCCACATCATATGATAACCCCTGCTTTCCTCATGACTGGCTGCAATATATGATGTCTTGGACGTCTCCAATCACAAAACCACCCTGTCATTCCAATTTCATTACTGACACCCACAGTTTACTGGGGATTCATTCTAAAATACTGAACATACTAAAGGAGGTACTGCACGCTTAAATGTGCAGCTATAAACTCCAAAATGTGCAGCTGTAAACACCCCAATTCCAAAAATGTTGGGGTGCTGTGTAAACCGTAAATAAAAACAGAATGTGATAATTTGCAAATAATGGAAACCTGATATTTCATTGAAAATAATACAAAGACAACATATCAGAGTTTGAAACTGAGAAATTGAATTGTTTTCTAAAAATACTGCATATACTCAGTTTCAATTTGATGTCAGTAACACATTTCATAAAAGTTTGGATGGGGCGTGTTTACCACTGTGTTGCATCACCTCTACTTTTAACAACACTCTGTAAATGTTTGGGAACTGAGGAGACCGACTGCTGTAGTTCTGAAAGAGAAATATTGTCCCATTCTTGCCTGATATACGGTACAATTTCAGTTGTTCAACAGTTCGGGGTCTCCTTTGTCATATTTTGCGCTTCATAATGCAGCAAATGTTTTAAATGGGAGACGGGTCTGGACTCCAGGCAGGCCAGTTTAGCACCCGGACTCTTTTACTATGGAACCATGCAGTTTTAATATGTGCAGAAAGCGATTTGGCGTTGTCTTGCTGAAAGAAGGAAAGCCTTCCCTGCAAAAGATTCTGTCTGGATGGCAGCATATTGCTCTGAAACATGTTTATATCATTCAGCATTAATGATGCCTTCCCAGATGTACAAGCTACCCATGTCATGTGCACTAACGCCCCCTCATACCATCACAGATGCTGCTTTTGAGCTGTGCACTGATAACAAGCCGGATGGTCCCTCTCCTCTTTAGCCTGGAGGACGTGGTGTCCATGATTTCTAAAAAGAATTTCTGTTTTTGATTCGTCAGACCTCGGGACAGTTTTCCACTTCGCCTCAGTCCATCGTAAAAGAGCTCGGGCCCAGAGAAGGGGGCGGGGTTTCTGGATATCGTTTACATCTGGTTTTAACTTGCATTTGTGGATGCAGTAATGAAGTGGTTTCACAGACGATGGTTTTCTGAAGTGTTCCTGAGCCCATACAGTGATTTCCACTACAGACACGTGTCTGCTTTTAAGTCTCCTGAGGGCCTGAAGATCACAGGCATCCAATGTCAGTTTTCAGCCTTGTCTCTTGCTTACAGAGATTTCTCCAGATTCTCTGAATCTTTTAATGATATTATGGACCATAGATGATGTGATCCACAAATTCTTTGCAGTTTTACATTGAGGAATGTTATTCTTAAACTGTTGCACTGTTTGCCCATGCAGTCTTTCACAGAGTGGTGAACCCCGCCCCATCTTTACTTCTGAGAGACTCCGCCTCTATGGGATGCTCTTTTTATACCCAATCACATTACTAACCTGCTGCCAATTTACCAAATTAGTTTTTTTGTTTTGTTTTTTGTTTTTTTTAGCATTACACAACTTTTTCAGTCTTTTGTTGCCCCCGTCCCAACTTTTCTGAAATGTGATGCTGACATCAAATTCACAATGAGCATAGATTTTTCAAAAAACAATAAAATGTCTCAGTGCTAACATTTGATATGTTGTCTTTGTTCTATTTTCAATGAAATGTAGGGTTTCCATGATTTCCAAATTATTGCATTCTGTTTTTTTTTTATTTCTGTTTTACACAGTGTCCCAACTTTTTTGGAATTGGGGTTGTAAATGATGTGACTGTACTATCATGAAACACATCAATGCTGACGTTTGACAAAAATATTTGATAAAAATCAGCATTTTATGGGTTGAAAAGGCTTCAAAACTATATCCGCTGGTTAAAATTATCCTGAGACTTTCAAGGCTGATGCTGATGTAGAGTTGGCTGTTTGGTAGTTTTCTATGTGTTCATGAAACAAGGGATGAATAGAACTGCACAGGGAGATGGCATTGTGGGTCATGTAGGAAATCATTAAACAAAGTTAATCTAATGCAACAGCCCAATGAAATAAAAAAAAGCATTCCAAAATAAATTTTGGTCACTGTTACTATGGAAATCACTTAGGGTGGAATTTCATTTTAGTAAAAACAATCATCACTACTGAAGCAAATTAGTAAAAAAAAAAAAGCTCATGGTGTTTCTGAGCTGTGAATCATCTCAAAAAGCCTGCAGTAATCATGCAGAGGGTGTGATATGGTGGGATTTTATGGATTTACAAATGGGTGTAAAAGTAAAACAGTGCCTCGGCTCCATGGTTTGGCTCCAAGTGTACTGCTAATAACTCACATTAATGTAAGCTTTTTAATCTCACAACACTTCTGTAATATTAATAATGACCTTCGATCTGTTCAGTCCACACCCCAATCAATACCACATCAGTACCCCACTGGCGTCTTTACTATTTAGCATGTAGTATCTGGTTTGGGCGACGGCTTGGTGGTGTAGTGATTAGCACTGCCGCCTCCTGGGTTTGAGCCCAGTGGCCGGCGAGGGCCTTTCTGTGTGGAGTTTGCATGTTCTCCCTATGTCTGCGTGGGTTTCCTCCGGGTGCTCTAGTTTCCCCCACAGTCCAAAGACATGAAGGTTAGGATAATTGGTGGCTCTACATGTAGGTGTGAATGTGAGTGTGAATCTTTGTGTCAGCCCTGCGATAACCTGGTGACTTGTCCAGGGTGAACCCCACCTCTCAGATAGGCTTCAGCTTACCTGCGACCCTGTAGAACAGGATAAGCGGCTACAGATAATGGATGGATGGATGGATGGATGGATGGATGGATGGATGGATATCTGGTTTGGGACACAGCCTAGAATTCTTCCTGATTGTGTATTTCTCACCTTACCAAACATTCTTATAGATATAGTTTGTAATAAGATCTTTGCACCAGAACTTCTCCTCAGTGCTCCATCCTTTAGCCTTCATTAACACTGGAAAACTTTCAGCACCCTGGACAGCAAGCAGAACAAGCACAAGCGCTGCAGAGCGACGCCCAAAGCTCGGGGATGGAAACCCGTGAGTGGTGGTTTCTGCTCATGACAGAAGGAAAGACAGCACTGCTGACAGGAGAATATATGAATAAAGACACCAGGAGAACAGAAACCGCATGAAACAATCAAACCTCAGTCAGTCTTGTTTTCCTCCTTCATTACCACAGAGGATTGGATTTAGAACCTTTAACGCTGCAGGTTTTCCCTTCCCACAAATAATTTACCTCCACACAGACCAGCTCAACGTCCCAGTATGTTCTCATCCAACATTACAGGATGATTCTTTCCTGAGGTCATGATACTCCTTCTGATTTCTAACAGCTCATTCATCGAGACTTGTACAGCAGACGCTCCACAGAAACAGATTTTTTTTTTAAATCTATAACATCAGTACTTTGTGCTTACTACTGTTACTAGCACACTGTTTATTGGTTTATTCCTTTAATTTAATCATGCATCACTTACTATAGGTAAAAACCAAGGCCAGCTGAGGACACGCCTATTAGTTAAAAGAACCGGAAGTTAATGTCACCTCCTTTAAACTCTCCATCACAAAGCTGAATGTGCGAAGCAGCAGGCAGATGAAGGCTGATCTCATCTCCATAGAAGAGAGAAATGAACAGATTCTTCTTCATGGAGTGAAGAGAGCGAGAGAGAAATTCCATAACTGTGTTCTCATTCCTCATTCATTTGTCAGACTCATCCCTCACTCCAAACGCTGTCCTGCCTCAACATTTATTTCACACTTTCACTCACACAGTCAGGATTGATACTGACACGATGCAGCATATTTCACAGCCTGTACCCAAACTGCATCACACACTCAATCAGTGCAGCCAGATCCACACACAGCAGAGAGAAGAGAAGAGAAGAGAAGAGAAGAGAAGAGAAGAGAAGAGAAGAGAAGAGAAGAGAAGAGAAGAGAAGATTTCATCTTATTTCATTTCAGTGTCTGCTTTGTATTCCAGCAATTAAATGCAGAAAGTTGAGTACAAGAGGAAGTGAACATGAGGATAATGTTGAGGACGTGTGGACATGGGTGTGAGGTTGTGAGGAAGTGGTCATGTAGATATGAGGATGAGGTTGTTGGTATTAAGAAGCTGACTTCAAGTGGACATGAGGATGAGAGGAAGTGAGGAAATGGATGTGAGGAAGTGGACATGATAAAATGGATGTGGGGATATGAGGAATGGAATGTGTTGAAGTGGATGTGAGGATGCGAGGAAGTGGACATGAGGAGGTGAGGTGGTAGAAGTGAAGAGGTAGACATGAGGAAGTGAACATGAGGACTTGAGGATTTGAGTCAAATCAAGTTTATTTGTATCGCGCTTTTAACAATAAATGTTGTTGCAAAGCAGCTTTACAGAATTTTAATGACTTTAAACATGAGCTAATTTTATCCCTAATCTATCCCCAATGATCAAGTCTGTGGCGACGGTGGCAAGGAAAAACTCCCTCAGACTACATGAGGAAGAAACCTCAAGAGGAACCAGACTCAAAAGGGAACCCATCCTCATTTGGGTGATAACAGACAACGTGATTATAACAGTTTTAATATGAAGTCTGTTTTGTTGAAGTTATAAACTGTTCATTGATGGAAACTCGAATGCAAAACTGTTCATGACAACCACAGTCCGAAAGTTATGAGGATGCGAGGTGGTGGATGTGAGGAAGTGAACATGAGGAGGTGAGGATGTAAGGATGTGAGGAAGCAAGGTGGTCGACATGAGGATGCGAGGATGTGGACATGAGGAGGTGAGGAGGTGTCGCACTTTGAGACAGTAATCCACGCCTTCATAACATCTCAGCTGGATTACTGTAATGCACTTTATTTTGGAGTTAGCCAGTCCTCCCTCGCACGTCTCCAGCTGGTGCAAAATGCAGCCGCTCGCCTCCTAACTGGAGCATGTAAGAGGGAGCAGATACCGTAACTCCCATCTTGGCCTCCCTCCACTGGCTGCCTGTGCACTTTAGAGTCCATTTTAAGATTCTTTTATTTGTTTTTAAGTCTTTAAATGGTCTCACCCCCCCCCCCCCCCCCCCCCCCCTTACCTCTCTGAGCTCCTTCAACCCTACGCTCCTGCTCGGTGTCTCAGGTCAGCTGACTTGCTGCTCCTGGAGGTACCGAGGTCCAAACGGAAGCTCAGAGGGGACAGAGCTTTTTCCACTGCTGCTCCAAAATTATGGAACGAGCTACCATTGCACATTAGGCAAGCCTCCTCACTGTCCATTTTTAAAACTAGTCTTAAAACCCATTTTTACTCCTTGGCTTTTAACTCCGCATGAGACTCTGCTCTTATTTTAGTGTTTTATGGTTTGCTTTTATTTATTGTTTTATTGTTTCTAATTGCTTTTAAAAACAATGAAACAACTGTTCGACTGTCTGTTTTATTTATTTCATTGCTTTTAATTGGTTTATGTCTTTATGCACAGCACCTTGTTTTTAACTACGGTTGTTTTAAAGTGCTACATAAATAAAGTTGAGTTGAGTTGAGTTGAGTTGAGGAGGTTGACGTGAGGACATGAGTATGTGAGGTGGTCATACATGTCAACCTTTGGTCAATCAAACCTGTATAACCAACCTCCAAAATCCGTATTTCCCTTATAAAATCCGTATAAGATGCAAATTAAAATAATTTACCTAAAATTTGAATGATAATTAACAATGATATATCCCAGTTACTTTTTATTCAATATTAATAACAATAAACCTTCAGAATGAATACAAAGTTCCAATGTTTGACAAAAACACAAAGTGTCACTCTAATGTTCTGAATTGTACTCCATGACAGCTTTTTTAGCGCTCTGCACCAATACCTCACGAGGCTGCACGTCACAGCAAGTGTCTGTGTTGATCTTGCCGGAGTGCCCATTCAGAATCTTTTCAGTCGCTAGTGAAAGTCGCTCAGGTGGAAATATGCGTTTCAAACAAAATGTTACTTCCGGGTTGGCGGGATTCTCGCAATGCGGTGTGTGCATGATCAAAAGTGGAACGAAGTCTCGCTACCACAAGATAACGCGCGATTTCATAAGACTCTTTACTGGCTGTCTGTGGTGTACAGTACGTTTGTAAATGTTATGCGCTCTTTTATCATCATGGGAATTGATTATAGCTCTAAATAAATATTGAAGTTTTTTTAAAGAATCCATATAACTTTATTTGTACGGCCGGATACTACGTTTATTGAATCAAATCCGTATAAAATATGGACATTCCGTATAGGTTGACATGTATGGGTGGTGGATGTGAGGACATGAAGATGCGAGAAGGTGGAAGTGAGGACATGGCAGTAGCGGACTCAGGCCTGAGGTGCGTATTGACCACAGCAGTAGAGTAATGAGTCGAGGCTGGCCTGAATCAGTGCTGATGATAAACGAGCATGCGGAGAATCCCATATTTCTTATTTCCCCTCATAAAAATCATTATTCCTCACAATGCGCATCACACCATCCGTCATTTCCACTGGGTGAAATATGAGCAAATCAGTGCTGTAACTCATTTGTTTGTGTGAGCAGTTTTTTTCATTTCTGTGGTTATGATTTTTTATCAATACGGTATACACAAACACATCAAGCTGGAGAGCAGGAAATGATCGGGGGAAAATTCCTGAAGCTTACACTTCGGAAAACTTTTTTGTTCGTTATTTTTGCAGTGAGGGGAGAGCGGCGTTACTCTGAGGACACACCCTTTACTGATATCTCTTTTCCATATCGTTATAAAACCTGATCATGCTTTACGCTATCACAACGTTATCTTAACATCATTAGTAAAATTAAATATATGTTTGTCCTTGGTGTTTTTCAACAAAATCTCAAAATGCTGAAAGCATGAGGACTGAAGCTGTAACATCGTAACAATATCATGTGACTTATTGAGCAGCAATGATCTGCTTCAAGGCTCCGGATGAAAAATCTGCTACAGTGGGAGCTGAAATGAGCAGATATCATCCTCCGTTCACCTGCTGATCCACAACACACACACACACACACACACACACCAACCCCAGAGCGCTGACACAAGCATCCTGACAGCACACACACTCAAACAGATGAGAAGACCATGAGGATAATTTAACACAGCAGCTGCGTGCCATCGTTTAACACAAGCAGCTGAGAGAAGAGTAACCCAGCTAACGGCTGACGCGACACAGTGTTACTGTGAGGACAGAACAGCCAGGGACAGTTAGTCATCTCCAACATGAGGAGTTAATTGATCAGCAATTATTGAGTAATTAGCAGTTAGTGTGAGGAGTTTGTGTAATCGTGATGTTATAAACTACTGAGATGAGCAATACACACCAAGGTGTTGTGATTTTCCCGATGCACATAAAGCTGTGATCAGCTTTATGTGATTTCTGAACAGCACCAGCGATGAACAATAACGATCAGAGAGTGTCGAGCGTTTACCAGAAAATCACACCAAGCTCTTACAGATGTAAACTGCATGAGATCTGATATTATTTTATTTGTAATATTGAGCCTGTGGGTTTCCTCCGGGTGCTCCAGTTTCCTCCAACAGTCCCACGGGGGGGTATAAACTCCTCCCTGTTAATTACAACGACAGTAGCCAATCGGTGAGCAGATAGTGCTTTCCTCCGAGAGTGTCATGCTGCTCCTGATGCTGCCCAAACAAGCAGTTCAAAAAGATGGGAAGTGGCCAGGATTAAATTAAAGAGGCAATCAGGGAAAAATCCCCCTTGCTGAAACAAAGCAACACTTTACATCTCACATTAAGGAGAAGTGAAAGTAAAACCTCCACTGACTGGAATGATATTGATATGAGTTTAATAAAAAAAAAAGTTATTAAAGAATTTGCAGAACCATTTACTCACATATGTAATATGTCTTTTCAATCTGGTAAATTTCCAAAGAACATGAAAATAGCTAAAGTTATACCTTTATATAAATGTGGGGTTCGACACCATTACACAAATTACAGGCCAGTTTCTTTACTCTCTCAGTTCTCCAAGATCCTCGAAAAACTGTTCACAGCAAAACTAGACAACTTCATTGAAAAATATAAACTTTTAGCTGACAGTCAATACGGATTCCGGAAAGACAGATCAACAACCCTGGCATTAATGGAACTTATCGAGAAAATCACAAATGGTAGAGACAATAAAAAACATGTTATGGGAATTTTCATAGATCTAAAGAAAGCATTTGATACAATAAATCATGACATTCTATTCAACAAATTAGAGAGGTATGGTATCAGAGGGGTTGGTTTGGACTGGGTGAGGAGCTACTTAAGCAACAGGCAGCAATTTATAAAAATTGGAGATCACACATCTGAGTATTTGCCCATAACATGTGGAGTACCGCAAGGGTCTGTCTTAGGTCCTAAACTGTTTATATTATACATTAATGATTTATGTAACGTATCATGTATAATGAAATGCATTTTATTTGCCGATGATACAAACATCTTTTGCGCCGGGGACAATGCACAGCAGCTTATGGAAACAATCACAACCGAAATTACAGTTTTTCTCAAATGCTAAAACACAAAAGCCAATCCTCTAAACCAAATGACCAGTTGTCTAAACACATTTACTAAATCTAGCCATCATTTGCCAATATCATAAACACATTTCACATGAAGACACAATTCACAAAACACAATCCTCCGTTCTCATAAATCTAAACACATTTTTCCTTGCTAAAACACAAGTTGCAAAAGAACTCTGCTCATATTCTCAAATGAAAGCTCATGTGATGCAAAATGCTTGCCACAGTCAGCAATATTTGAACACAATGAACACACCTGGCGTCATTAATTACACACAATGACTCAAAATTGAAGACACTTGTTGCTAATGCTGTGACCACATGTATAAAAGCAAGTTCAGACTGCACAGTTTGCTGAAGATTCCAAACAAACACAGTGGATGAAGGCAGAGTCAGGGGAAGAGGAATTCGAGTCAGAGGACGGAGAGGAGCTGACCATGGAGGGAGAAGAGCTGGCCATGGAAGAAGAGGAGCAGGCCAACGAGGAAGTGGAGTTCAAATCAGAGGAGGAAGAGGTGCAGGCCAACAAGGAAGAGGAGGAGGCCAACAAGGGAGAGGAGAAGGTCCAGGAGGGAGAGGACAAGGTCCAGGAGGGAGAGGACAAGGTCCAGGAGGGAGAGGACAAGGTCCAGGAGGAAGAGCAAGACAACCTCGCACCATCATTACGGACGAGATGCGAGCAACAGTCATTGACCATGTCATTGTCCATGGCATGACAATGGCTGAAGCAGGACTAAGAGTCCGTCCAAACCTGAGTAGGTTCACCGTGGCCACCATTATCAGGGCATTCAGACAACACAACAGGTATTGTACTCTATTGCTTTCTTTGTCACAATACAGTTTTACAAGCCTGTGAAAGTAGTCTATTGGTTTCAAATCAATTGTTATTGTAAAACATGTCAATTGACAACACATGTTTCTTTCTTTAGAGTTGAAAGAATGCCACATAGAGGTGGGAGGGTTGCCATATTTACAGCGGCACAAGAAACCCTCATTGTGGATATGGTTCGTGAGAACAACCTCATCAGACTCCGGGAGATCAGAGACAAAGTCATTGCCGATAATGTCAACTTTGAGAGCATTGATGATGTCAGCTTGGCCACAATAGACCGAGTTCTCCGGCGCCAAAAGATGCAGATGAAACAGGTCTGTAGGGTTCCCTTTGAGCGCAACTCTGCACGACACAAAGACCTACGTTACGAGTATGTGCAAGTAAGTATACATCCATCTTCACAGTACAGTTAGTGGACATACTGTGTTGCTTAGTGGCCTACATTACTTCTGGACAATACTGTGCTACCTGATTGACTGTTGTTCTGAACACCTGTGCACTTTCACATTTTCACAGAGGATATTACAGTTGGACACGATGGCCAGACCTCATGAGTACCTCTTCCTGGATGAGGCTGGCTTCAACCTGCAGAAACGAAGGCAAAGAGGCCATAACATCATTGGCCAAAGAGCCATCACTGAGGTTCCTGGTCAACGGGGGGGTAATATTACTCTTTGTGCGGCCATGGGTTCGGAGGGGCTTGTCCACCGGCATGCTGTCCTTGGGTCTTACAACATCCAACGTCTCCTCACCTTCCTAGAGGAGCTAAGAGACATCCTCCTGGACCGCCAACAACACCATCCTGGGCCCGCACATCCCATTTATGTGATCATTTGGGACAATGTCCGCTTCCACAGAACAAACCAAATCAGAGAGTGGTTCACCACCAACAGTAACCAGTTTTTAAACGTCTGTCTGCCACCCTACTCCCCTTTCCTGAACCCTATAGAGGAGTTCTTCTCATCGTGGAGATGGAAGGTTTATGACAGACAACCATACACTAGAGAGAACCTCCTAAAGGCAATGGAGCTGGCCTGTGGTGACATCCCAGTGGAGGCCTTCCAAGGATGGATGCGCCATTCCAGGGCGTTTTTCCCGCGGTGCCTGGCAAGAGAGAATATAGCCTGCGATGTGGATGAGGTGATGTGGCCCGATGCAGCTCAGCGACATGATGCCGCACAGTGATTGTGGTGTGTGTGTGTGTGGTGTGAATAAAGTAAATAAAAAAACTTCACACCCTGAACATGTTTTCAAGAGTACTGTTGTGTGCAATAGATTCTGTTTTTGCATTGAGTTGTGTTACAGTAGTGTACATGCAGTATTTTCTATAGATTTATACTCTTCATATGAAACTCACAAATCTAAATGCCTAATCCTCTACAGAGATCTAAGATCCGTTACTGTAAAGTTTCAAAAAATATGCATTGGCAGTTATGAAACAAAGAACCTTCTCACAAATTGAGCATTGTGTTTTCAATTGTTTTGCTGTAGTGTGTAATGATGTGTATAGTGTTTACATTTTTGAAAGCTTCGAGCTGCTCTTTTGGTGTGAAAGTTTTAGTTTTGAAGTGAGAAGGTGTGGTTGTGTTTATGTAGCTTTAGAAAAGGGTGTTGTGTTTAGACATTGGGGAACATAGAGGAAGCGTTTGTGAAATGTGTTTTAGCATGTGAGAAAAACTGTAATAAATTAAAAAGGTGGTTTAACGTAAACAAATTGTCATTGAATTTGAGTAAAACAAAGATTATGTTATTTGGAAAATATAAGTCGAACCCTCAAGTTGAACTGAAAATTGACAACATAACCATAGAAAGAGTTTATGAAATAAAATTTCTGGGTGTGATTGTTGATCATAAAGTCTGCTGGAAACCACATATTAATCATGTTAAAGCAAAAATAGCAAAGATTACTGCAATTTTGGGGAAATCAAGACACATTCTGGACTATAAATCACTACATACTCTGTATAATGCACTCATACTTCCATATCTGAGCTACTGTGTGGAGATATGGGGTAATACCTACAAATCTAACCTGCAGCCGTTATGCACATTACAAAAAAGAGCAATAAGAATCGTCAATAATACGGGATATCTTGAGCATACAAACGCATTATTCGTAAAAGCACACACTCTGAAATTCACTGATCTGGTTAAACACAAGACTGCACAAATTATGTATAAAGCAAGACATACCCTTCTTCCGGGTGAGGTACAAAATACGTTTATGGAAAGGCAGGGTGGGTATAACCTGAGAGGGGAAATGAATTTTAAGAGAGTAAATGTTAGAAAAACTCTGAAAAGTATGTGCATAACAGTCTGTGGGGTGAAATTGTGGAATGGTCTGGATAATGAACTCAAAAATAGCACCAACATAAAACTGTTTTAAAAAATTATATAAAAACATGTTAATAAAAATATATGAGAATGAGGACAGGCAGACTATATAGGTGATGATGAAATTGAAAGTAAGTCTGTGACTGGTCTTCTTGTATTTTGTATATAGTTATAGGTATGTGTATATGTATGTACTGTATAGATGTATTGTATGTGTGTCTATATGCATAACATAAGTATCTGTATATATGATTTGATTTGGTCGATATTATACCATGACGGTATGTTTTGGTATGTTTTCTTTTTTGTTTATTGCTTTTGTATATATAGTTTATTATGGCGGAAAGTGACGTTTGATTAGCGGTGGTATAGAGGGTTAGGATTGGATAAGTTATTACTTCTTCCTAATCCTTTCTGAACATTGTTATGTTATTGCCTTGTGGCTACGCTATTCTGTTTGTTTGTGACGATGTTTTGATTATTGCATTTTTTTATTTAATTTTTTTATTTTTATAACTTTCCTCTTTATTGTTCAGAATAAAGTAATCAATCAATCAATCAATCAATCAATTAATCAACCAATGAACTAATCAGTATGGGGGGATCTGATCAGCGGCACGGTGGTGTAGTGGTTAGCAGTGTCGCCTCACGGCAAGAAAGTTCTGGGTTCGAGCCCCGTGGCCGGCGAGGGCCTTTCTGTGTGGAGTTTGCATGTTCTCCCTGTGTCTGTGTGGGTTTCCTCTGGGTGCTCCATTTTCCCCCACAGTCCAAAGACATGCAGATTAGGATAATTGGTGGCTCTAATTTGACTGAGTGTCGCCCTGTGATGATCTGGTGGCTTGTCCAGGATGTACCCCGCCTCTCATCCATAGTCAGCTGGGATAGGCTCCAACTCGCCTGCGACCCTGCACAGGATTAGCGGCTACAGATAACGGATGGGCATCTGATTATACAATTGCCCTCATTTGGTTTTGCCCCTTTAAGCTCATGGTTTAACATCAAGTGATATAGCGCAGCATCAGCAGGGAATGTGGAACATGTTTAGCATAAACATAAAACAAAATCCAGGGGTTAGTTAGATACGTGACGACTCAGTTAACAGGTAAGTTAAGTTTAAATATGTGAGTTACTGTTCTGTTCTGTGAGGAATAATCACTGTGTTGTAGGAAAAATAATCAGTATCATGGTGGTGTGTTGTGATGAAGCAGAGTTACTCTTAACACACTGCTGAAGCTGATTAGTTTCCGATACCAGCATGTCCACAATCATTTTCCAATGACTACTTTTTTTCAGATTAAAGAACAAAATATGATCTCATCTCATCTTCTCTAGCCGCTTTATCCTTCTACAGGTTCGCAGGCAAGCTGGAGCCTATCCCAGCTGACTATGGGCGAAAGGCGGGGTACACCCTGGACAAGTCGCCAGGTCATCACAGGGCTGACACATAGACACAGACAACCATTCACACTCACGGTCAATTTAGAGTCACCAGTTAACCTAACCTGCATGTCTTTGGACTGTGGGGGAAACCGGAGCACCCGGAGGAAACCCACGCGGACACGGGGAGAACATGCAAACTCCACACAGAAAGGCCCTCGCCGGCCCCAGGGCTCGAACCCAGGACCTTCTTGCTGTGAGGCGACAGCGCTAACCACTACACCACCGTGCCGCCACAAAATATGATACTAGTATAAATTTACAAGACACCGCGAGCTAGCCTAGTGGTTAGCATGTCCACCTTTTGACCCGGAGACTATGAGCTCTACTTGCAGTTGGGTCATACCAAAGACCATAGTACCTACGAGATGTATCAGAAAAGTAACAGGACTTAGTGTGCTTCTTCGATGTGAGGGGCATCATCCACATAGAGTTCTTGCCACAGGGCCAGATGATCAACCAGCATGTCTACAAAGAGATCCTGCAGCATTTGCTTCATTCAGTGCATGAGAAGAGGTGAGAGTTGTGGCAGGACAACGTGCCGGCTCACAACGCCCTGAGCATCCGGCAGTTCCTTGCCAAGAAGAACATCGCCGTGCTGGGGCAGCCTCCCTACTCACCCGACCTGGCTCTGTGTGATATTTTCCTTTTCCCCAAGCTCAAGGGGGTCATCAAGGGGACCCATTTTCCAGACGTGGAAGCCACCAAGAGGGCTGTGACAATGGAGCTGTGGAGAATCCCGGGAGAATCCTTCCAGGAGTGCATGGAGGCATGGCGGAGAAGGATGGGAAAGTATGTTGGACTCAAGGGGGATTATTTCAAAGGGGAAAACTTGTAGTTTGTAGTTTGTATTTTACATAATTTTTTTTTGTGACCCCAGTCCTGTTTCTTTTCTGACACTTCGTACTGCTGTCTGGCAAATACAGATACGAGTGGGGAGTCAAACTCTTGCGGTTACCAGAGGACCCTCCCCCCCACTGTAACCCCAGCTGTATTGCTGGGTTTCACGTGACATCACATCCACCTCATTAGTTATTCAAAACTTTAGCTGCTGATCTACCAAAGCTCAGTTGACAAAGCATTTGTACGGAGAAGGTGCATTGCTCACATGAAAAATGCCTTACGCTTGCACTGTTTTAGGTTGTTTGAATCGATCAAACCGTGAAACTGTCAAAAGTTTCTTCAGGGTTCCCCATGAACTAATAAAAAAGGGTGAACGAACACAGGATTTCACAAAAAGATGTTGAGAAAGGTGGCTTTCAAACCTTTCACTGAAATCGAAGTGAGCTGAGTTGAAGCGTGCTCGAGTTTGCAGTGATCACTTGGGGAAAGGTTTGTATTTCCCTCTCAGCTCTGGCCTTAGTGTTTTCCAAGTGCTTTTCTTGCTATGTGTCGTTATTTTACGGTACTTTTTTTAGTCACGAAGCGCTGAAGTCCCCAGCTGTTTCTTTGTTTACTCCTCACAAAGTCTATATGCATGAAGGTCGTGACAAAATTCTTCCCCAGCCATACAGTTACAATGCACCGTGATCACTTCTCCGTCTTGTTTAACTAAGATCTACATCTTTAAAGGGGTTTCTGATGATCTTTGTGAATGATTTAGCTCAGAGATAAGAGCCAACACAAGTGAGAATCAAGCCAACTGTTGTTTATTTATACTTCAACTTGCAGCGCTTCGTTGTAAACAAAAAGCTTAAAAAACATACTTACACGGGCAAAAACAATACAGGATTCATTGAGCAGTGATGATAGTGAGGTCCTTTACCCAGCCACATACAAAAAAGTTGTAAGCCTCCGTACTCTTTCACGCTTTCATCTGTTTTGCGGTGTAGAAGGACGTCTGCAACACCAGATAGTTCGAGATGTCGGGGAACTCGACTGAAGGGTAGTTTTCGAGATTGTATGACAAATTACTGTAGGGGTCGAGTCCATTGCACATAGCAATCTTCTGAATATCTAAAGTGAGCAGTGGCTTCTACATACATGTCAACCTTTGGTCAATCAAACCTGTATAACCAACCTCCAAAATCCGTATTTCCCTTATAAAATCCGTATAAGATGCAAATTAAAATAATTTACCTAAAATTTGAATGATAATTAACAATGATATATCCCAGTTACTTTTTATTCAATATTAATAACAATAAACCTTCAGAATGAATACCAAGCTCCAATGTTTGACAAAAACACAAAGTGTTATCAGCGTAGTTACGAAGGAAATACTTCGTTGTTTGGAGACAGGTTTCACTGAGCGGCTATTATGCGTGAGACTTCATATTAGCCACAAAGTCAGGAAAATCTGTTCGTAAAATTACGTTATAATGACCAAATACAATGAAAAGTATTTTTCCAGTCTCACCTGTGAAAGGTAACCCCATGTGATCTCGTTTGGATGGTAAACCTGTTGGTACAGTTAAACGCAGCACATGAATGAGGCATCTTTATTCTCGGCTACTGTCTAGACGCTATACCAGAGACGGTTGAAGAATCTCCACTTTGCCACATCCAATATGGCGGCGAGGATGACATATGATTCTACGCAGAAGGTGGCGTCTATGTTTATATGTCTATGACTTCACGGTTGGCGGGATTCTCGCAATGCGGTGTGCGCATGATCAAAAGTGGAACAAAGTCTTGCTACCACAAGGTAACGCGCGATTTCATAAGACTCTTTACTGGCTGTCTGTGGTGTACAGTACGTTTGTAAATGTTATGCGCTCTTTTATCATCGTGGGAATTGATTACAGCTCTAAATAAATATTGAAGTTTTTTTAAAGAATCCGTATAACTTTATTTATACGCCCGTATACTACGTTTATTGAATCAAATCCATATAAAATACGGACATTCCGTATAGGTTGACATGTATGCTTCTAGATCACGAGCATACTTTGATAAATTATTGCTAGTTGTTTGCGCTACGGCATCTGTTTTGGTTTGCTAGACCACCAGCTATTTCATTTCCAGTAAAACCACTAAGCAAAGTCAATGTGACTGAAACCCAGCAATAGGTGAGAGGCTGAGGGCTGAAGAAGCGGCGATCAGCACTGCACCCATATGCCTTTTGGGTCTGGTTAGTACTGGGACGGGAGACTGCCTGGGAAGACCAGGTCCTGGCATGGGAAAGACTTTGACTTGATAGATACAGAGGTGATTATAGAAAATCGTGCATGCTGATTGGTCAAGAGATTTGGACTATTTCTCGATAATCACCTCGAGCGACTCGGCAAAATGGCGGCCAATTGCTTTATCACCATAAGTGAGGAAGAATTACAAACGATGAAAGAAAATGCTGTTCCTAAAAGCACTAACGATGCTCCGAAGTTTGGTCTATAACTATTCAAAGGTAAAGTGGAATTGGGATTTATTTTATCCCTTTCAAAAGAAAGTGTTTTATGTGACTCATCATAGATAAGCGATACAAGTCTGCACTGCAAAGTTATTACATTTACATGCTGCTTTTGAAGATTGAGAAAAATTAGACAGATCAGCTTTATGATCTGAAGCTTGTACTAAACGCTGATAAGACCAAACTAATGGTCTTCTCAAACTCGAGGTAAAAAGGGGCTAGATCAGAGCATTGTCACAACTCAAGGTCCAAAAACTGAAGCGGTTTCCTTCGATACATACCTGGGATCTTTAAATGATGACCACCTCTCTTTTAAGCCTCATATACAGAACCTGGTAAATAATAATAATAATAATAATAATAATAATAATAATAATAAACCCTGAAACTGAAGCTCGGGTGTTACTTTAGGAACGAGTCTTGTTTTTCTTTTGTTGCAAGACAAATCCTGCTTTCTCCCTGTTCTTGGTTATTGTGATCTATTGTACATGAGTGCTCCATCTCAGTGTCTTCATATATCAGACCCCATGTACCATGGAGCTTTAAGGTTCATAATGAGCTATAAATCCCTGACTCATCATTGTGTATTATACTCCAAGGCCATCTGCCTTCTGTGTCGATTAGGCAGCTTGGAACATCTTCCTCAATAAGGCCATTCTAGGCAGACGTCCACGTTCTCTAACTGAATATCTCTCTGTGAAACAGGGTGCATATGGGTTAAGGTCTCAGGACGTTCTCCTCATGACTGTTCCCCGAGCTCGCACTGAGCTAGGGAAGAAGGCCTTTACGTTTTCAGCACCATGTGCTTGGCCAGCCTGCAAAACCAGCTCAAACTCCAGTCCCTCGTTTCACTCAGTCATTTTAAAGCCACTGAACCTGAGTCGACCCAAACCTGTGAATGTTGTAATTAATAATATCTGTTTCTCTCTACACACTGGGATGCACTTTGAGACGGCTTTGTCTGCTGTGATTTAATGCTGAATGTGAAAATATATGTATTGCTGCCATTCTGGGCCAGGTCTCTCTCGGAAAAGAGATTTTTTTTTCTTTTTTTTAAATCTCAATGAGACTAGCCTGGTTAAATAAAGGTTATAATAATAAGGTTAGAATATTTTTTAATGATTTTTTTAAATAATCACCTGTGTATTTATACTAAAACAATTATCTGCCTCAGGCTCAGTGAATATCAGCGAATAATAACCTCGACTTCACATCGTTATTATTCAGGGATTCACTTCACCTTCAGGGAATAATTGTGAAATATTTATCCATTTATAGTGCATTTAATATTTCAGTGAAAGAAGTCCGTTCCTGCTCTTTCTCTCTCTCTCTCTCTCTGTGTTTTTCTCCTCCTCCTTTTCCCTCTTCTACTGTTGCACCCCTTCTTTCCTTTCCTCCTCTTCATTTCCTTTTCACACCTTTCTTTCTTCATTTCCTTTTCACACCTTTCTTTCTTTCTTTCTTTCTTTCTTTCTTTCTTTCTTTCTTTCTTTCTTTCCTTTTCTCCTCTTGATTTCTTTTTCACACCTTTCTTTCTTTCTTTCTTTCTTTCTTTCTTTCTTTCTTTCTTTCTTTCTTTCTTTCTTTCTTTCTTTCTTTCCTCCTCTTCATTTCCTTTTCACATCTTTCTTTCTTCATTTCCTTTTCACATCTTTCTTTCTTTCTTTCTTTCTTTCTTTCTTTCTTTCTTTCTTTCTTTCTTTCTTTCTTTCTTTCTTTCCTCCTCTTCATTTCCTTTTCACATCTTTCTTTCTTCATTTCCTTTTCACACTTTTCTTTCTTTCCTTTTCCTCTTCATTTATTTATTTCCTTCTCTTCATTTCTTTCTTTCTTTCTTTCTTTCTTTCTTTCTTTCTTTCTTTCTTTCTTTCTTTCTTTCTTTCTTTCCTCCTCTTCATTTCCTTTTCACATCTTTCTTTCTTCATTTCCTTTTCACACTTTTCTTTCTTTCCTTTTCCTCTTCATTTATTTATTTCCTTCTCTTCATTTCTTTCTTTCTTTCTTTCTTTCTTTCTTTCTTTCTTTCTTTCTTTCTTTCTTTCTTTCTTTCTTTCTTTCTTTCTTTCTTTCTTTCTTTCTTTCTTTCTTTCTTTCTTTCTTTCTTTCTTTCTTTCTTTCTTTCTTTCTTTCTTTCTTTCTTTCTTTCTTTCTTTCTTTCTTTCTTTCTTTCTTTCTTTCTTTCTTTCTTTCTTTCTTTCTTTCTTTCTTTCTTTCTTTCTTTCTTTCTTTCTTTCTTTCTCTCATTAACCTGAATGAACCCCAGGCTGTATTCAGGGTAATTTCACTGCCTTTACTTTTCAGCTCTATTCTTGGTGATTATGAGGGATTTTCATGCTGTATTTATTTATTTTTATTTTGTTTTTCAGAACCATCTTGGCTGTCCAGATCTTCCATCATTCAATATGATATATCAGGCCTAGAAATTCATACATTTTTTCACCAGCCAGACGGACTAGTTCCCTTCCAAAGTAACTCGCCAAACAGAAAATCAACTCGCCAAAATTTGTTCATGTATGAATTTTACTTCTGTCAAAAGTAACACAAAAGAGAGTAGTTACTATTGTTCATGACTAATGTGCATTTATTTCAAGACCCGAGTATTTTGATACTGTTGTTAAATACATAAATGAGAACAACACAGAGCACCATAATATAATATCAACAAATAATAATATATTGGAAAACTTGGCAACTTGGTGTATGAGTATTGAAAACAAATATACTTACTATCATGACTATAGCACCCAAAATATGTCCAACATGCTTTCTGTATTTAACCATTTATGAGAGAGAAAGCATTCGGAGCTTCATATTGACGAGGAATCAACTTGAAAAAAATTAATTATTCCATAAAAATCATATCGCAGCCGAGGCCTACCCTGCTCCTGTGTTTGCTTATACGCAAGTTCTTTGTTGTTTCTCCTTCTCGTACGCTTTATCGGCGGCCTTTTTCTCCTCTTCAGACCGAGGTAGCTTTGTCCCCGTCTCTGGCGGTTTCTGTACACCTTTCAGAAAATTCCACATCACAACATAGCTTTGTCAGATGTAGATGTAAACAACAACAAAAACACGTGTTTAAATGGGCGATAATGTAGCCACATCTATTGAATTTGATAACGTGATCACCGTGATATTCAGCGAGATGCGTTATATGCATGCGCAGTAGTGAAAAAACTGACAGCCTGACTCGTACACGATATGATTCGGAATTCTTCGGTATTTTCCGTCCTGCCGATAAACACATCGATTAACACAGACACGGCACGCGCTTAATATGTGGCGGCTTTAGTTGATGGTGCATCTAAATCTTCGGTTCATATATATATATTTTTTATTTTCAATTAGCCAGCCAGGCTGGCTAGTGACAGGAATTACCCGCCAAATGGCAAATTAAGTCGCCTCAGCCAACCGGACCACCGCGAATTTCGAGCCCTGTATACATACAGTTGTGGTCAGAAATGTACATACAGTGACATGGATATCATCTTGGATATGAATGTCATGGCAATACTTGTCAAAGTCCCTTCCCATGCCATGTGGCGCATAGGGCAGCACCGATCTTCGTTTCTGTAGCCCTCGGCCTCTTACCTATTACATAGCTAGGCTTACAGTGGGGGATTACAGTGGAATAATTGTGAAATATTTAATATTTCAGTGAAAGAAGTCCGTTCCTGCTAGGGGGGCTAGTCTTCTGGTTTGACTCCCCACTCACATCTGTATTGCAGCCTGCCTTTTGACGGCAGTAGGTACCATTTTTATGATGGTCTTTGGCATGATCCAACCATGAGTAGAACTCACAATCTCCAGATTGAGAGGCGGACACACTAACCACTAGGCAATATTTGGGCTTTCAGTAATTTCTTTGAACTGTTCTTTTTCTGTGGCAGAATGATTGTACAGCATACATCTTAAAAAAAAAACTTGAATTTGGTGCACAAGTTTTAATTTTCTTTGGGTTTTCTGAAATCAACACAGGGTCAAAATTATACACACAGGGTCAAAAATGTACATACACTCACTTAGATTTACATACAGTAACTTAGATTATTAATTCAGAGGTGCTGAAACTTCCAAAATGTCTCTTATCTTGCCATGGCCAAGGTCTCTTAACTTCCTGTTAGTGATCATGATTGATGACAGCTGGTAGCTGCTCTGTGCCTTCATAAAAAGGGTTTATTTACAGCACTCATTGGATTGAACAACACACAGTAAAATGGGAAAGTCCAAGGAGCTCAGTACAGATCTGAGAAAGAGGATTGCAGATATTCACAACTCCAGAATGTCTCTTGGAGCCATTTCTAAACAACTGTAAATTCTAAGATCAGTTCAAACAATTGTATCCAAGTTATTGTGAAGTGTAGTCACTTTGCCAAGCCACTTTGCTTCAAGAAAGCCCAAACTATCACCCTCAGCTGAAAGGAAATTGATTTGGATGGTCAGGAACAACCTGGGACCCACCATGGCACAGCCCTGCCATGAACTGGAAGCTGATGGATCACTGTGTACAGTTTAGATCACCATGGACTAAGAGGCTGCTATCCAAGAAATAACTCTCTGCTCCAAAATTGTCACCTTCAAGCTTAACTAAAGTTTGAAGCTGACCACATGGACAAAGAAAAAGCCTTCTGGAGGAAAGCTGTAAGGTCAGATGAGACAAAGATTGAGTTGTTTGGCCACAATAACCACGATGTACAGAGGGACACTGTACCAGCTGGTGGTGGTGGTAGGATCATCATGCTCTGGGGCTGTTTTGCTGCCAGTGGAACTGGTTCATTGCACAAAGTGGATGGAATAATGAAGAAGGAGGACCACCTCAGAATTCTTCAGCATAAACCATCAGAAACTTGAACACAACTTGGGAGTTCCAACAGGACAATGAACCCAAACATGCATCAGAGCTGGTTGTGGAGGATAAAGCAGGCTAACATTAAGCTTAAAACAAGTCCTGACTTCAACCTTATTGAAAACATATGGACCGTGCTTATCAGTCGAGTCCATGTCAAGAAAAACAACAAATTTAATTGAACTCTACCAATTCTACTATGAAGAGTTATGAAATATCCAACCAGATTTCTGCCAGAAGCTTGTTCATGGGAAACAAAAATGTTTGGTCAAAGTGAATCTTGCAAAGAGACATTTTACTGAAATATTAGGTGCACTGTATGTATATTTTTGACCCTGTGTTGATTTCAGGAAACCCAAAGAAAATTCAAACTTGTGAACCAAATTCTAGATTTTTTTTTAATTAAAGCTGTTTACTGTACAATCATTCTGCCACAGAAAAAAAAAAAAAAACAGTTCAAAGAAATGACTGAAAGCCCAAATATTGCCATGACATTCATATCCAGGATGACATTCATGTCACTGTATGTAAACTTCTGACCACAACACACTCAGATGGAAATTGTTTTTAAATGAATTCCACCATAAACTGATGGCATTGGAGATTTCTTTTTAGAATTGTGTTGTGGAGATTGTGTGCAAGCTGGTAAACCGTATGATATACCAATTTGCAAATATATATATATATATATATATATATATATATATATATATATACACACACACACACACACACAGTGGCATGCAAAAGTTTGGGCACCCACATTTGAGTTCTCAGGTAACTTTTACCAATGTTCCAGACCTTAATTAGCTTATTGAGCTGTGGCTTGTTCAAATTCTTCGTTAGGAAAGGTCAGATGATGCAGATTTCAAAGCTGTATAAATTCTCTGACTCCTCAAACTTGTCCCTAAAATCAACAGCCATGGACTCCTCTAAGCAACTCCCTCACATTCTCATCTCATCTCATCTCATTATCTCTAGCCGCTTTATCCTGTTCTACAGGGTCGCAGGCAAGCTGGAGCCTATCCCAGCTGACTACGGGTGAAAGGCGGGGTACACCCTGGACAAGTCGCCAGGTCATCACAGGGCTGACACATAGACACAGACAACCATTCACACTCACACCTACGCTCAATTTAGAGTCACCAGTTAACCTAACCTGCATGTCTTTGGACTGTAGGGGAAACCGGAGCACCCGGAGGAAACCCACGTGGACACGGGGAGAACATGCAAACTCCACACAGAAAGGCCCTCGCCGGCCACGGGGCTCGAACCCATACCTTCTTGCTGTGAGGCGATAGCGCTAACCACTACACCACCGTGCCGCCCTCCCTCGCATTCTGAATAACAAAATAATTGATGCTCACAAAGCAGGAGAAGGCTACAAGAACGTAGCAAAGTGTTTTCAGGTAGCCGTTTCCTCAGACTGTAATGTTATTAAGAAATGGCAGTGAACAGAAACAGTGGAGATCAAGGTGAGGTCTGGAAGATGAAGAAAAATTTCTGAAAGAACTGCTCGTTGGATTGCTAGAAAAGCAAATAAAAACCCGTTTGACTGCAAAAGACCTTCAGAAAGATTTAGCAGACCCTGGAGTGGTGGTGCACTGTTCTACTATGCAGCGACACCTGAACAAATATGACCTTCATGGGAGAGTCATCAGAAGAAAACCTTTCCTGTGTCCTAGCCACAAAATTCAGCATCTGAAGTTTGCAAATGAACATCTAAATAAGCCTGATGCATTTTGGAAACAAGTCCTGTGGGCTGATGAAATCAAAATAGAACTTTTTGGCCACAATGTGCAAAGGTATGTTTGGAGAAAAAAGGGTGCCAAATTCCAGGAAAAGAACACCTCTCCAACTCTGAAGCATGGGTGTGGATCCATCATGCTTTGGGGTTGTGTTGCAGCCAGTGGCACAGGGCACATTTCATTGGTTGAGGGAAGCATGGATTCGAATAAATACCAGCAAATTCTGGAAGCAAACATCACACCATCTGTAAAACAGTTGAAGTTAAAAAGAGGACGGGTCCTACAATAAGACGATGATCGAAAACACACCTCAAAATCTACAATGGAAAACCTCAAGAGGCCCAAGCTGAAGGTTTTGCCCGGGCCCTCACAGTCCCCTGACCTAAAGCTCATTGAAAATCTGTGGCTAGATCTCAAACGAGCAGTGCATGCAAGACAGCCCAAGAAACTTGTAGAACTGGAAGCCTTTTGCAAGGACGAATGTGTGAAAATCCCCCAGGTAAGAACTGAAAGATTATTGGCTGGCTACAAAAAGTGTTTACAAGCTGTGATACTTGCCAAAGGGGGTGTTACTAGGTATTAACCACGCAGGGTGCCCAAACTTTTGCTTTGGGCCCTTTTCCTTTTTTGTAATTTTGAAAATGTAAAAGATGAAAATAAAAAAAATTGTTTTTGCTTAAAATATAAAGGGAATGAGTCGTCTTTAACTTTGTCTTTTGGAGATCATTTCATCTTCAACTTGCTTAACTGTTCACAGTAACAGCAATTTTGACCAGGGTGCTCAAACTTTTGCATACCACTGTATATATATATCTCATCTCATCTCATTATCTCTAGCCGCTTTATCCTGTTCTACAGGGTCGCAGGCAAGCTGGAGCCTATCCCAGCTGACTACGGGCGAAAGGCGGGGTACACCCTGGACAAGTCGCCAGGTCATCACAGGGCTGACACATAGACAGACAACCATTCACACTCACATTCACACCTACGGTCAATTTAGAGTCACCAGTTAACCTAACCTGCATGTCTTTGGACTGTGGGGGGAAACCGGAGCACCCGGAGGAAACCCACGCGGACACGGGGAGAACATGCAAACTCCACACAGAAAGGCCCTCGCCGGCCACGGGGCTCGAACCCAGGACCTTCTTGCTGTGAGGCGACAGCGCTAACCACTACACCACCGTAGTGGTGTAGTATATATATATATATATATACAAGTATATATATATATATACTTGTACTGGGTGTGATTTGCTGGGGGGGATCATCCCCCCCTCTGGTTTTTATCTCTGCTGAAAAAAAATCCTCGGGGACAACCCCGTCAATAAAACAAACAAACAAACCAAAAAAAAAGTTGACATGACAGGCATGTTGTGACACAGTTTTCTATGGTCTACATTGCACTCACTTTCAAAATGACCCGAAGTGGCAGCTTTGATGTTCACGAACGTCCCCTGCAAATAGATACATTGTAGATAATAACAATATCTTTGCGTTCTCATAGAACGCAAAGATATTGTTATTATCTACAATGTATCAATGTATCTGCAGGGATGCAAACAGCGCGCCTTTTGGCGGATGCCGCCTTTTTCACGGCCAATTTTTTTTTTTATTTGGGGGGGGCGTTGGAGTGTCTGATTATAATTTCAAAGTGAATTCTGTATTAAAATTACTAAATAAGCAAATCCATTACGGTCCATGAAACAGGAAGTATAAGGATGAGAGAAAAAACAGTTTAAATCGGAAAGCTGCGCACAATGTGAACTGCGCCATCAGAGCAAACTGTTCATTTAGTATTCATGTATTTTAGTGATTTTCGAGTCACTGTCCATTTAATCCGGAGGGAGAGAAACATCACAGCAACGCGACAAGCAATGCGAACTTTGTTGTGTTAGTGTTCGTGTATTTAGTCAGAGAGATAGGAAGATTAATTTACTATCTCTGGTTTAGTGTTCGTTTTCATTTAGTGTTATTCATTTGATATCATCGGATGTTATTGAGCTGTTAGCCTATTGTTACCTTAATTTTGTGACCTTTCATGATTTAAAAAAAAAAAAAAACATCCCCCCTTCTGTTTTTTTGACAAATTGCACCCTGTATATATATACACTGAGTGCAGAATTATTAGGCAAGTGAGTATTTTGACTATAACATCCTTTTAATGCATGTTGTCCCACTCCAAGCTGTTTAGGCTTGAAAGCCTACTACCAATTAAGTACATCAGGTGCTGTGCATCTGTGTAATGAGAGGGGGTGTGGTCTAATGACATCAACACCCTATATCAGGTGTGCATAATTATTAGGCAACCTCTTTTCCTCTGGCAAAATGGGTCAGAAGAGAGATCCGACAGACTTTGAAAAGTATAAAATTGTGAGATGTCTTGCAGACGGATGCAGCACTCTTGAAATTGCGAAGATGTTGAAACGTGATCACCGAACAATCAAGCGTTTCATTGCAAATAGTCAACAGGGTCGAAAGAAGCGTGCGGGGAAAAAAAAGGCACAAAATAACTGCACATGATCTGCGGAAAATCAAGCGTGAAGCTAACAAGCAGCCATTAGCATCCAGTTCTGCCATATTCCAGAGTTGCAACATTCCTGGAGTGTCAAAGAGTACAAGGTGTGCAATACTGAGGGACATGGCCAAGGTAAGGAAGGCTGAAAAACGACCACCACTGAGTAAGGCACACAAGATAAAACGTCAAGACTGGGCCAAGAAATATCTTAAGACTGATTTTTCTAAGGTGCTGTGGTCTGATGAGATGAGAGTGACTCTTGATGGGCCAGATGGATGGGCCTGTGGCTGGATCAGTAATGGGCACAGAGCTCCACTCTGACTCAGACGCCAGCAAGGTGGAGGTGGAGTACTGCTATGGGCTGGTATCATCAAAGATGAGCTTGTTGGACCTTTTCGAGTTGAGGATGGACTCAAACTCAACTCCCAGACCTACTGCCAGTTCCTGGAAGAAACCTTCCAGCAGTGGTATAGGAAAAAGTCAGCATCTTTCAAGAAGAACATGATTTTCATGCAGGATAATGCTCCATCTCATTCGTCCAAATACTCCACTGCGTGGCTAGCCAGTAAAGGTCTGAAAGGTGAAAAAATAATGACATGGCCCCCTTGTTCACCTGACCTAAACCCCATAGAGAACCTGTGGTCCATTATAAAACGTGAGGTCTACAAAGAGGGAAAACAGTACACCTCTCTGAACAGCGTCTGGGAGGCCGTGGTTGCTGCTGCACACAATGTTGGTCGTGAACAGATAAAGAAATTGACAGAATCTATGGATGGAAGGCTTTTGAGCATCCTCATGAAGAAGGGTGGCTATATTGGTCACTGATTTTGTTTTTGTTTTGTGTTTGAATGTCAGATATGTTTATTTGCAAATCTGGAGTTGTCATATCAGTGTACCTCATCTCATCTCATCTCATTATCTCTAGCCGCTTTATCCTTCTACAGGGTCGCAGGCAAGCTGGAGCCTATCCCAGCTGACTACGGGCGAAAGGCGGGGTACACCCTGGACAAGTCGCCAGGTCATCACAGGGCTGACACATAGACGCAGACAACCATTCACACTCCCATTCACACCTACGCTCAATTTAGAGTCACCAGTTAACCTAACCTGCATGTCTTTGGACTGTGGGGGAAACCGGAGCACCCGGAGGAAACCCACGCGGACACGGGGAGAACATGCAAACTCCACACAGAAAGGCCCTCGCCGGCCCCGGGGCTCGAACCCAGGACCTTCTTGCTGTGAGGCGACAGTGCTCACCACCACACCACCGTGCCGCCCCATCAGTGTACCTGGTGAAAATAAATAAGTGAAATGGCTACATATTTGGTTTTTATTAAGTTGCCTAATAATTCTGCACAGTGAAAGTTACCTGAACACATGCATATTCTCCTAAAATGGACAAAACTAAAAACGCCCCACTCTAACTTCCATACATATTCAGCTTTGATATTTATGAGTATTTTTGGTTGATTGAGAACATAGTTGTTGTTCAATAATAAAACTAATCCTCAAAAATACAACTTGCCTAATAATTCTGCACTCAGTGTATATATATATATATATATATATATATATATATATATATATATATATATATATATATATGTGTGTGTGTGCTTAAAGGAGCACCAGGGGGTGGAAGTTAGGATGATTCTAAGGGCCCAGCATGGACAAGGGGCCCTCAGAGGACAATATTAATATTATTACCATGTGTACCGTTAATTTAATAAAATATATTTGTGATAATTTTGTCTCTTATATTGAACAAATACAACAACCTTCTGGTTTGGTTTTCCATTTCCTGCAAATTTGTTAGAATAGATCGTTGTTATATTTCACCCCCTCCCTATTCATTACATGGTACAGCCTTGCGTAGGCGGAGCCAGAGTGCGACGCTGCGTTAGCTTTGTTGCTGTTCTATCCAGCACTAATGTTAGCTGCGCACAGTACAAGCAGAATTGATGTTGAACCATCAGTAGATTGACACCATCATGAAGAAGTCGGGTTACCAGAAAGGTAAAGAGAACAAAAAAGGGCTGACAGTTTGTCACCCTTTTTTTTTCCAAAAGAAAGGTAGCCTATAGATTTATTCACTGACATTCTTTCGATGGCTATTTACCTAACATGCTAATGTTAATGCTACTGGATAAAACGGGGGGGGCAAATACTATATTCTTTCATAGGGCCCAAAATATCTAGCGGCACTCCTGTGTGTTTAGTGTCTTATGGAAATTCACATCATTGTTTTATTCCCTGTGAATTCAAACCTAGGCTACGCAGCAACACTTTATCGCACACAGAAACGCTAGACATCACCGGAAGGGTAGTTTTATTCTCTATGGTTATTATTCTTTACTCAGGGCTGTGTTTCTCTTTGTGTTGTTTATTTTGATATGCAGTACACTGTGAAGTGTTCTGGTCTCTGTGACTTATTCAGCCGAGAGCCAGGAGTAAAGATGTTACTTTACAGAAGTTTGATCAGTGTTAATGACGTGATTACTTCAGTCTGTCTGAATGTCACTATCATCATTCCAGAGCTCCAGTTCCGCTCTTTCCTGGAATGCGTGTTTGATATCTATACAGTGATGAGTTCATGAGTAATGTGTGTAGAGACGGACGCAGGGCTGTGTGCAGATTGAAACTCTGATTAAATTTGATGTAAAGCTGTAAATTATTTTTACTGCTAATGCTTCATCGTACGGACAGGTAACCAGCAGTCTAAGGGATATGGATGTGGATGTAATCAGCGTCAGTCAGGTTCTAAGAGTTAATCTAAACCTGTGATGATGTGCAGCTGCACTACTGCCAGAGCTACTGTTATAGAGAATTAATCAACACCGTCTCTTCTGACCAATCAGAATGCAGAGTTGAGCAGCGGCGTGGTACGCGGCTCTGTATGCTGAACACTGAACACGTTAAGTGCTAAACAGGTTCTGATGAGTTTAAAGGGTTTAGACCTCATGCTTTTTTAAGGCAGAGGGTAAATATTTATAGATGAAGCTGTGTGGAAGTGAGTGTGTGTTTAAACACAACCATGGTCCAAGGTCACAGGAAAACAGCTACAACCAGAGAATTCACCTGTTTATTCATGCAGCTAATCTCACACACACACACACACACACACACACACACACACACACACACACACACACACACCACCTTTGAGGGAAATAAAGCAAAAGTTGCTCTGACTGATGATGCTATCTCTGACTGATGACCTGTTAATCCCTGCCCACTATCAGCTCTCTCCTATCATGGTTGGCTAGTGTCATTGTGATTGACACCAGAGAAAGAGAGAGAGAGAGAGAGAGAGAGTTGGCCCCTCCCATCCAGAGAGCACAGCCAGTTTTGCTCGACTGGTATCTGGCCAAGCTTGGATGTGGCGGGATTTGAACTCCAGATGTTCTGTTGTGCCACTCGGGAGCAGAAAGCATGCAAGTTTTAGCAAGCTGAAGCTTCTGCAATCAAATTCATCAAAACAAAATGACAGACTCGGTGTTAAACCTCTTTAACACATCTAATACATCTTTGCTGTTGTTGTTGCTTTCCCCTGTAACGCAGCCCAGCCTGCAGCCAGCATGGTGCAGTGTCTCCACTGTCCTGTGCTGTGGACTGGAGCTGGAATATCTGAGCATCTGAAGGCCTGAGCGTGGCAATACCTTTCTGACTCCTTTATGACTGAACAGAAGGATTGATCCTGTTTGTGATATTCATGGATGGGGTCTCAAGGCAGCTGGGGTGAGGAGGGTGTCCGGTTTGGGAACCTCAGGGTTGCTTCTCTGCTTTTTGCAGATGATGTGGTTCTTTTGGCTTCTTCAGAGCATCACCTTCAGCAAGGACTGGGACAGTTTCCAGCTGAGAGTGAAGTGGCTGGGATGAGAGTCAGCACCTCCAAGTCTGAGGCCATGGTTCTTTGCCAGAAAACGGTGGCGTGCTCCCTCCAGGTTGGGAATGAGCTGCTGCCCCAAGTGAAGGAGTTCAGGTATCTCAGGGTCTTGTTCATGATTGATGGTAAAATGGAGCATGAGATGGACAGGTGGATTGGGGCAGTGTCAGCAGTAATGCGGGTGTTGTATCTATCTTTCGTGGTCAAGAGGGAGCTGAGCCAGAAGGCAAAGCTTTTGATTTACCAGTCAATCTACATTCCAACCCTCACCTATGGTCATGAGCTTTAGTTAGTGACCGAAAGGATGAGATCACAGATACAAGCGGCTGAAATGAGCTTTCTCTGTAGGATGTCTGGGCTCAGCCTTAGAGACAGGGTGAGGAGCTCAGACATTTGGAGGGATCTTGGACTAGAGCTGCTACTCCTTCATGTCAAAAGGAGTCAGATGAGGTGGTTCGGGCATCTGATTAGGATGCCTCCTGGGTGCCTTCCTTTGGAGGTTTTCTGGGTATGTCAAGCTGGAAAGAGACCTCGGGGTAGAACACGCTAGAGAGATTATATATCTCATCTGGCCTGGGAGTATCTTGGGATCCTCCAGGAGGAACTGCAAAGTGTTGCTGGGAAGAGGGACGCCTGGAATACCCTGCTGCCACCGTGACCTGACTTCAGATAAGCAGAAGAAAATGGATGGATGGATGATTGACACTCTGCATTACTCATGCTGCTCATATGAGCACAGACGATTCACCTGGACAGATGTTCCAGATGTGCACTGACGCACCAGTCTGCCCAGTGAAGAAAAATTGCTGAATAATTCAACGGTAATTAGTGCAGAGATTTAAAGCGAAAGCTCATATCTGCACCTCAGCTCTGATGTCTGGGGAATAAAAGGATGGTATATCAGATTATCAACATCTGCAGACTCAAAATAGCCAAAATAACCCAAACAGGATTACAAAATATGCTACGTACATGAGCTGGTTCTGTTTATAGACACAGAAATGCAAAATATCCATCCTCTGGTGTCTATTGGGTTATATGACCAAGGTTTGAGAATTTGAGGTTCAAAGTTCATGTGGATAAAGTTGTTTCTTTAACCTTCAGTGGTGTTCCTATCCATTATTTTTTTGTGTGTTCAATGCGACTGCTGCTTTAGCTTTAGCTGAAAGCAGAAACATGTCGTTTTCATGTGTATCATCATAGCAAGGGGTTCAGAAAGATCTGCATTCGACACAAGCTTTTGAAGGTGAGACAACTTGAACTGTGTCCAAGCAGATGCTCTAAAACAGAGAAGAGGAAAAGGAAGAGAAGGATAAATGAAAAGGGACATGGAGTGTTACTCTGACCTCGCCTGATTTCCCGACAGAACACAACGCCCAAATGTTTTTCTCAGCTGATTGGATCCTGAGAAGGATGAAGCAGAAAGACAACAGCCTTCTCCTCCTTCTCAGTGGCTCCACACACACAGATGAGGTCCACAGAGAAGAAGGAAATTGTCAGAGACATCTTTCTCCTGGATAAAAGCCCAGTTCTGCCTCAGAGACCTCTGAGACGACATGGATGGGGTTTACACACACAGCTGCTCGGAGATTACTTCAGCTCATCTCCAGTCCTCCATCAGTCTGCTCTGTGTGTGTGTGTGTGTGTGTGTGTGTGCGGGAGCAGTGTTTCATTTGCAAACATAGAACGGCATGGATGTAGCTGATGTCCTGCTTTGTTGGGTTTTAATGAAGTGTGAACTCCACAGGACCACCACAATGCTCCAGGAGAAGAGAGTGCATGTGTTTGCAAAAATGTTTTTCTGTGATTTTCAGCTCTGTAGAAATGGCTTGTAGAGTTTTACATCTACAAAAGTGCATTTGTGCAAAATAAGTGTCTAAAGCAGAATTACAGAATATCAACTATAGGTTCTCCCAGAAGGAGGAACTGAACAACATGGGGTTTAGTGTTCTTTTCTTTTCTTTAATAAAGAAATTCAACAAAGAGGTAAATATGGACAAACCAAAGAACCCCATAGATCCTAAAACAAACCCTTTTTTGGAGTTTACCTTCCAAGTATTATCTTTGCACACTTACTTTAGACTTAAAATACTGAGCTTACTTAAACTTCAAACTTTTCATTTTTTCATTTTACTGAGCAGTTGCTGAATAATTTCACAGGAGATTTTAATAATCTGAACCTACATCAAGAACTCAAAAGGTTCTCTGGCTCGGTTCCATCTTGGGGGAACCTTTATGGGTTCTTTTTAGCATACAGCAGATGGTTTCGCTTTTACAATACACTCTGTAGAAAATCTAAAGTCTTTCCTGTGCTATGCCCTGGTCTTCCCAGGCAGTCTCCCGTCCTACTCCTACCCAGGCCCTTAAGATGCATTGGGCGGCGCCGATCTCCACATCTACGTACAGCCCTCGGCCTCTCACCTATTATACAGCTAAGGTTACAGTGGGGGGTGGGTCCTCTGGTAAATGTGAGAGTTGGACTCCCTACTCACATCTGTATTGTGGCGTGTCTTGCCAGATGGCAGTAGGTACCATTTTTATGATGGTCTTTGGCATGACCTGACTGCGAGTAGAACTCATGATCTCCTGTTTGAGAGGCAGATACGCTAACCACTAAGCCGGTTCTGGAGAAAGTAAAGAGTCTTAAAAAGCCACAACAGAAACATTAAACTAATACTGGGATCAGACTAAACAATATTTTTGTCTTTTCTTGATGGCACTGTGATTGAAATCAGGACCATCGATTCTTGCCGTGTCTTGTTTGGGAGACTGGAAACACTACAAGTTTGAGCCCGACCAATCATCATTCACTTCCTTGTGTGTCATCAGGGAGGAGGTTCAAGAAACTGTCAATCATGGGAACAAACTAGGTGAGAAAATATAAAACATCCTGATATGCTCAACTTTTCATCAGGGTGTCGTAGAGTGTCCCAGACACCACATCGCTGTTCAGAGGCCTGTTCATCATTCCTGATCACCATATTCAGACCCAAACACTGGAAATTTATCCACCTTCCTCAACTTTATTCATCTTCAGGCAAACTTCTTTTTAAAGATTTCTCTGAAGGAGCCTTGAGAGATTTTATATCAATCCCTAAACCAGAGTCTTTCTCAGTCACATAGGGCTCTAAATCCAACTTTCCCGCATTGCTTATTCACCAAATCACACATCGTTTAATTTATAAACTGGAGAACCAGCATTTTGTTACTGATGTTATTCATAGCTCCAGTTAGGGAACGGTGGTGTCTGTTGCCAATTCCCAGGAGAACCTGGACAGATAAACCTCACTGCAGAACAGCCAGGTATCTGCTGGCAGAGAACATCTGAGAGAGAATTTTATCCAATCTAATTTGTAATGCAGCCAGTTTTCAGTGCTGCCACATGTTCCATTAGAAACATCCAAACTGAAGCTAATGTTTTATTCTGTCTTTAGTCATTAAACTGCTGCACCAACACACACACACAGATCTATGATAAAGCTCCTGTTTGCTAGTCTCATAGCACATCCAGAATCCGTTGATATCTTCACCCTCCTTTTGAACAGGGAACATTTTTCAAAATTTTCTTTTTCTTTCTGTATCGTGTTCCTCCACAAATTTAATGAATGATCTAAACAAGTGCACCTTCTGTTTTCAGAAGAATAATATCCTGCGAGGCTCGAGAGCACTCTCTGCAAATGTTTCATCATCAGGTACGGCAATACAGAAGCCATAAAACCTTTAGAGCGCAATTCAGGAACTCTATTATTCTCCACCATGGGCCATGTTTCTCTTTGTGCCGTTTCATTTGAATTCATACCAAGGGCTCGGACCAGCACATTAGCTCTGCATTAGAGATCACCATTAGCAAAACCAATTTTCCATCCAAGAAATAGCACCACGATGCAATATAGCCTACAAAACGAGCTAATGAGCCTTATCAGACTCTATTAGTCCTAATGGTCATCATGTCTCAGTGCATTGTGTCTGGCTTTAAGGTAGAGATGTCCACTTTCAATCCTGAGGACTCATTTATAAACATCACACACTGTATTTATCAAAGCACACTTGAATGAAGCAGTGTGTCTTCAGGCAGGATACCTGCTAAACACAAACTACGCTAGAACCCACCTTGTGTAAAATACATCACCATCCAGTAGATTAACAGCTTTCAGGCTGGAATTTGAAGATCAGACTAACATCAGAGTTCTTATAGTTTTGTAATTTTCATTTGTTTTTATTTTTATTTTGCCAGTAACATAGTGAGGTAGCATTAAAGTAAACCAAAGCTGTGAATGATGAGCATGGTAGTTAGCGTAGCTAAATTTCCTCAGCTCCATCCAGACTTGACTGATTTTTAAAGTAATACAGACACCTACAGTGGTGCTTGAAAGTTTGTGAACCCTTTAGAATTTTCTATATTTCTGCATAAATATGACCTAAAACAACATCAGATTTTCACACAAGTCCTAAAAGTAGGTAAAGAGAACCCAGCTAAACAAATGAGACAAAATATTATACTTGGTCATTTATTTATTGAGGAAAATGATCCAGTATTACATACAGTATCTGTGAGTGGCAAAAGTATGTGACCCTTTGCTTTCAGGATCTGGTGTGACCCCCTTGTGCAGCAATAACTGCAACTAAACGTTTGCGGTAACTGTTGATCAGTCCTGCACACCGGCTTGGAGGAATTTTAGCCTGTTCCTCCGTACAGAACAGCTTCAACTCTGGGATGTTGGTGGGTTTCCTCACATGAACTGCTCGCTTCAGGTCCTTCCACAACATTTCCATTGGATTAAGGTCAGGACTTTGACTTGGCCATTCCAAAACATTCACTTTATTCTTCTTTAACCATTCTTTGGTAGAACGACTTGTGTGCTTAGGGCCGTTGTCTTGCTGCATGACCCACCTTCTCTTGAGATTCAGTTCAAGGACAGATGTCCTGACATTTTCCTTTAGAATTCGTTGGTATAATTCAGAATTCATTGTTCCATCAATGATGGCCAGCCGTCCTGGCCCAGATGCAGCAAAACAGGCCCAAACCATGATACTACCACCACCATGTTTCACAGATGGGATAAGGTTCTTATGCTGGAATGCAGTGTTTTCCTTTCTCCAAACATAACGCTTCTCATTTAAACCAAAAAGTTCTATTTTGGTCTCATCCGTCCACAAAACATTTTCCAATAGCCTTTTGGCTTGTCCATGTGATCTTTAGCAAACTGTAGACGAGCAGCAATGTTCTTTTTGGAGAGCAGTGGCTTTCTCCTTGCAACCCTGCCATGCACACCATTGTTGTTCAGTGTTCTCCTGATGGTGGACTCATGAACATTAACATTAGCCAATGTGAGAGAGGCCTTCAGTTGCTTAGAAGTTACCCTGGGGTCCTTTGTGACCTTGCTGACTATTACACGCCTTGCTCTTGGAGTGATCTTTGTTGGTCGACCACTCCTGGGGAGGGTAACAATGGTCTTGAATTTCTTCCATTTGTACACAATCTGTCTGACTGTGGCTTGGTGGTGTCCAAACTCTTTAGGGATGGTTTTGTAACCTTTTCCAGCGTGATGAGCATCAACAACGCTTTTTCTGAGGTCCTCAGAAATCTCCTTTGTTCGTGCCATGATACACTTCCACAAACATGTGTTGTGAAGATCAGACTTTGATAGATCCCTGTTCTTGAAATAAAACAGGGTGCCCACTCACACCTGATTGTCATCCCATTGATTGAAAACACCTGACTCTAATTTCACCTTCAAATTAACTGCTCATCTTAGGAGGTTCACATACTTTTGCCACTCACAGATATGTAATCTTGGATCATTTTCCTCAATAAATAAATGACCAAGTATAATATTTTTGTCTCATTTGTTTAACTGGGTTCTCTTTCTCTGCTTTTAGGACTTGTGTGAAAATCTGATGATGTTTTACGTCATATTTATGCAGAAATATAGAAAATTCTAAAGGGTTCACAAACTTTCAAGCACCACTGTAAATAAATTCACTCTTTTCTATGACTCTGTGAAAATAAAGATAGTTGTGATTATTTTTACCCACAATGCGACTGTGAATAATAAGCCTTTAATAAGAAAAAAGTGAACATGAGTGCTCCAAGAGCACAATATCCCCAGTTGGCAACTCGGCCATAACTCTGTTAAAACACAACTGAATTGAACGAAATTGCAATATGCATATTAACGACATGTAACAAAGACTCCTGTCAAGATTTGTGAAATTTCTCCAAAAGTTGTGAGAGGAGTTGATTTCAGAAGGTGAGTACCCTTCCCAGGGCAAACAGATGGACGGACAGACGGACTGACATCACCACCACATAATCCCCCTTCAGGCCTTTTGGCCACAGGGGTTGATAAAAACCACCAAAGTGGCACAATGCAGCAGACAGGAACTGTGGCACCTTGTTGTGACGTAGATCGGGGAATCTCCAGAAACTGGAAGTGCGCACACAGTGTCTGAAGGCAGGACTTTTAAACATCATTTTCCACCAGTACCAAAGGAATAGAGACACGCCCAGCCACATAATAATATGACAGTTCATTTACAAATATCATGGTATTAATGGTATGCAGTATTCCTTTGTGGTACTTTACAATACTGAAAAGGTTTTAAATTAATCCTGACACCTAAATAATTTCATTCTTCTCTATGACTCTGTGGAATTAAAGCACTCTGGCAGACAGATGGTGCACTCTATTGTACACACACTTCATTACTCTAGAGTGTTGAAAATGCTTGAAAACAATGACAAACCCAGGCTTGAACAGTGGGTTGGTACTCTTGGGTAGCTGGGAAAATATTTTATTTTAGCCTTCAGGTAATAAAATAAGTAGAGGAGATCTAAACTAGCACTGTTCTGGTACACTGGCTGCAGTCTAGTGACTATTTTCCACTGCAATTGTCTACACTAAGCGACATCTCTGTGCCACTCTGTGCTTTTGGGAGATCGGGATTCAGTAGGCAGTTGCTGAACTGGAACCAAAACAATGATTTTATCTTGACCTGAGTTATAACTTATTGACAGGAATTACTATAATACTAACAACTACGTCAGTAAAATATTCTAACAGCAGCTGATATTGGTAATTATTAATGTAAACAAAAGCAGGTGGTCTGTTCCAATCATCCCACCACCATGTCCACTGGTCAGCTTGCTGAGATCTGAGCGGCACTCACTCACACCTCATTGTGGTTGTCAATGTGATGGTCCTGGTACAGCTCAAACCGGTAGGGCTCTATCCCAAGCCCTACATTCTCCCTCTCTTCCTCTTCCTCTTCCCCAACTAACTCCTCTTCATCCCCATCATACAAGATATGCGCTGTGTCCAAAATCACTCACTACTCACTATATAGTGAGCTCACCATTTTGTAATGCTGTCCGAATATATCGTGAGAATTATTACAACAGAGAGGAAAACCTGATGCAGCAATGAGGGAATATTTAATTAACAATAGTAAGAAAATAGAAAATAAGTGAAATAGAATAAAACAAATAAAATACAAGAATAAAAGTTACAGTGCAGAGCGAGGAATTAATCAAAAGCCTCAAATGTGGTTTAATAAAAGGCAGCGGCAAAGAAGAAAAAAGTATTCAGCCTTGATTTAAAAGAACTGAAAGATAAAGCAGACACAAAGTACTTTGTATTGATTAATGTGGGAAATACGCTCAGTATAATATGGATTTCTCACAAAAACACATGCATGTGTTTATTATTTTGAAAACCCACCAGCATGTTTTAATTGTGTGACAGTAATGACATAAAATATATAGATTTAGGCACTTCCTAAAAGCAGAGCTCCCATTTGTTTCTGGATTGTAGAATTTTCTTATATCATAGCCAGCCTCTTTTGTTTTATTTCTTTACCTGCTAACACTGGCCACTAGGTGGTGTTTAGGACTGGTAATTACTAACACTGGCCACTAGGTGGTGTTAAGGACTGGTAATTACTAACACTGGCTACTAGGTGGTGTGTATGACTGGTAATTACTAACACTGACCACTAGGTGGTGTGTATGACTGGTAATTACTAACACTGGCCACTAGGTGGTGTTTAGGACTGGCAATTACGAACACTGGGCGGCACGGTGGCATAGTGGTTAGCGCTGTCGCCTCACAGCAAGAAGGTCCTGGGTTTGAGCCCCGTGGCCGGCGAGGGCCTTTCTGTGTGGAGTTTGCATGTTCTCCCCGTGTCCGCGTGGGTTTCCTCCGGGTGCTCCGGTTTCCCCCACAGTCCAAAGACATGCAGGTTAGGTTAACTGGTGACTCTAAATTGACTGTAGGTGTGAATGTGAGTGTGAATGGTTGTCTGTGTCTATGTGTCAGCCCTGTGATGACCTGGCGACTTGTCCAGGGTGTACCCCACCTTTCGCCCGTAGTCAGCTGGGATAGGCTCCAGCTTGCCTGTGACCCTGTAGAAGGATAAAGTGGCTAGAGATAATGAGATGAGATGAGAATTACTAATACTGGCCACTAGGTGGTGTTTAGGACTGGTAATAACTAACACTGGCCACTAGGCGTTGTGTATGACTGGTAATTACTAACACTGGCCACTAGGCGGTGTTTAGGACTGGCAATTACTAACACTGGCCACTAGGTGGTGTGTATGACTGGTAATTACTAACACTGGCCACTAGGCGGTGTGTATGACTGGTAATTACTAACACTGGACACTAGGTGGTGTTTAGGACTGGCGATTACTAACACTGGTCACTAGGTGGTGTGTATGATTGGTAATTACTAACACTGGCCACTAGGCGGTGTGTATGACTGTTAATTACTAACACTGGCCACTAGGCAGTGTTTAGGACTGGCAATTACTTACACTGGCCACTAGGCGGTGTGTATGACTGGTAATTACTAACACTGGCCACTAGGCGGTGTGTATGACTGGTAATTATTAACACTGGCCACTAGGTGGTGTGTATGACTGGTATTTACTAACACTGGCCACTAGGTGGTGTGTATGATTGGTAATTACTAACACTGGCCACTAGGCGGTGTTTAGGACTGGTAATTACTAACACTGGCCACTAGGCGGTGTTTAGGACTGGTAATTACTAACACTGGCCACTAGGCGGTGTGTATGACTGGCAATTACTACTAACACTGATATGGTGGAGGCACAGGACCAAAACCATCAGAAAACAACTCGATGGGTTTCTTTATGTATCCACACTCTATGCCTATGGGGCTCTGCTCACGTGGGCCGAACGGTGCGGCGGACTAGTGTCCGAAAGTGTTTTTACATTTTACCAATGAGCTCACTATATAGTCCTCTATATAGAATTCCTTAGACAGTGAGTAGGGAGTAGTGAATGAGTGAGTGATTTCGGACACAGCTCATAGCTTACAGCTCACGTTCTGTCATGAAAACGTTCTGTCGGCGCGCCTTCGAGGCAGGGGTTCACCGATTTACGTCATTTCCAGTCTGCCCATTCTCGGTGGAAGGGAAGAGAATTCCAGGCATCACTTCTTGACAAGAGGTTTAAATGTTTTATTTTGTTGTTGTCTTCTCTACACCTTGCGATTTCATCGAGAATTGAAAGTTTGTGTTAAAATCGATAAAATGACACCGAGGAGACCTGTTCGTGTCAGTATCACGTTAAATATCTCTTCATTCACATACTTTTCCTTACAAGTGTGCTACAAATGGGGTTTCCATGAAAATGTGCTTTTCAGTTGCTTACTATTTTCAGTATATAGCTTGTGAGTTGAACAGAATGGTACAATCCTCTACCTGGCTAAACTCTCTATTTGTTGCGTTAGCATTGGTATCACTATGCCATACTTACCATGATATATCTGGATCAAGCTTAGCTAGTGTCGACAATATTATTTGTTGCTATCATTTTGTTTCAATCAATAATTTGTATTTGTTTTGGTCCTATCTCTATTTCTGACTGTACTTACCTGTTTTGCTTAGCATTTTGTTTAGTTTTGTTATTTACTGTATACCTAGGTATGTGTTGTAGTCACTGTGAGCTGGTCTAGTGGTTAGCGTGTTGGCCTCTTGATTGGGAGATCATGAGTTCTACTCGCGGTCGGGTCATACCAAAGACCATCATAAAAATAGTACCTACTATTGTCTAGCAGATGCGATTGGGGAAGGCAAACTCTTGCAGTTATCAGAGGACTTGCCCCTAGCTGTGTATGTGAGAAGCTAAGGGTGATTGGTGCTACATCCATGTGTGCCATTTGTGGCAGATTAAACCAAAACAGTCTTTACAGTTTAATCTGTACAAGCTAAAGTTCTTCTTTTTCCATCATATTTCTGCAAGAAAAAAAAAGCTTGTAATCCTTTTGGGCAGACTGTTTGCCACAGTACTTCAAATTATTACTGATGAGTGAGTAATAATCTATAAATTTCATAAAAAAAGGGAATAAAAGAGTATCCTGTGCAGGGTCACAGCCAAGCTGGAGCCTATCCCAGCTAACTATGGGCGAGAGGTGGGTTCACCCTGGACAAGTCACCAGGTTATCACAGGGCTGACACAGAGAGACAAACAACCATTCACACTCACATCTACGATCAATTTAGAGCCACCAATTATCCTAACCTGCATGTCTTTGGACTGTGGGGGAACCCGGAGCACCCGGAGGAAACCCACACAGACACGGGGAGAACATGCAAACTCCAGAAAGGCCCTTGTCAGCCGCTGGGCTCAAACCCAGGACCTAATTGCTGTGAGGCAGCAGTGCTTACCGCTACACCACCATGCCACCCTGGCACTGCACCCATATGCCTTAAAGAGTTGGTTAGTACTGGCACAGAAGACTGCCTGGGAAGACCAGATTCTGGTGTGAGAGGGACTTTGACTTGATGTGTTGTAGTCAAGACCACTGAAACGGAGACCAAGTCATGATCAAAACCAGGGTGTATCAATGCTGAGAGAGGACCAAGACTTTGAGGGGCAAAGACCAAGTCATGATCAAGACCAAGACTTTGATGGGTTGAGACCAACTCATCACCAAGACTTAGGTGTATCAAGGCTGAGACAAGACCAAGACTTTGATGGGTTGAGACAAAGTCATGATCAAGACCAGGATTTCAAGGGGTTGAGACCAAGTCATGATCAAGACCAGGGTGTACCAAGACTGAGACAAGACCAAGATTTTGAGAGGATGAGACCATGTCATGACTGAGACCAAAGCAGGGTGAGACCAAGTCAAGTCCAGAACAAGACCAGTGTGTGTGAAGAGGGTGAGTGGGGGGTGGAAGAGCTGTTAACAGTAACAAAAATTACGCAATGAGTCGTGTTCTTGGTTGCATTTGAAGCAGGACATTTTACATCCAAATCATAGTAACAATGTTAACAAATAAATCAGACAATATGCAGACAATTTACTGAAATCCCCATAGTTGTGGTCTTGACCGGTCTTGAAATAAAATCCTGAGACAAAACTGAGTAAAACTGCAGTCGATTCCGAGACGAGACCAAGACCTTCAAAAAGTGGCCTCGTGGCCAAGACCAATCTCAACTACTATAACACTACACACAGGGGTGTGAATCTCTTCCTTTTCATATAATACAATATATGTCTTGATATGTAATATGACATTGTACACTTAAACAAGTAACACTCTGCTATACTTCAATTCACTAGTGATCCAGCTGATCCAGTTCAGTTCAGCAGTGATACGAGGCAATTCAGATTTGATCAAGTTGGAGTTTGGGCTCCATTGTACGGTAGCTATCACATGCCTGAAGCTAGCATTTTCATAATGCTATAGTGGTGCATGTCCTTGCCAATAATGTAACTGATAGCTTTGTCTATTGCCTTTGACTGGCTGGAAGTGTGGAGTAGTGAGCTCTGAGAGTAGAGGATCTGCTAATGCTGGTGTTTCCTGTTGTATCTTCATCTGCAGACTCCTTCAGTTAACATCATTACTGGAGTGAGGTGTGTTTGTGGTGTAGTCAGTGGATTTTATTGTAATGTTGCAATGTTAAGTTTTGCATATAGTAGTGCTTTTTTCAAAGCTTTCTGCTGAGCTTCTGTTGGATCCAAAGTAGCTCCTGAAGTTTTGATTTAATACTTAAGCTATTCCCTCTCTCTCTCTCTCTCTGTCACTTGCTCAGGGGAGTGTGAACTGATTTTCGATGACAGTACCAGTTTTTAACAGCATCCCTTTTCAATTCAAACTGAATCTAGGCTTGTAAATTGATGCAGCTCTATCAGAGGCTGTTGAACTGAATTTCCCTCCATTAAATCTGAGGTTTAGATTGATGTTGTTCTTGTTCTTTGCATCCTGGATTTGAATCTCCTCTGCTTACCAAAATTTCTGATAATGTATTATTCTAGCAATTAGCATTGTCTACATGTGCTCTGATCTCTGCTATAAACCTTAATAACAACCCTTACATTACATTTTAGGCATTCAGCAGACGCTCTTATCCAGAACGACACCCAACATACCCAGAGCAGCCTGGAGAACAGTTGGAGTTTAGGTGCCTTGCTCAAGGGCACTTCTGCCATTTCTGCTGGTCCAGGGAATTGAACCAGCAACCTTTTAGTCCAAAAATTGCTTCTCTAACCATTAAGCCATGGCTTCCCCCAGAAACTCCTGACAGCAAGAACATCAATGTCACACCTACATCATGACCATCCAAAAAGTGCATAAGAGTTAGCCTGGATCCAAATCACCAGCAGGGACATGGTGAGGAAGCGAAAACATTCTGGATTGTATGGGGAGTAGAGGGTGGGGTGAGGTGAGGAGAAGTGAGGCTCACTCAGGAGTCGGTCAGCGGTGAACTTTAAGCACAGCTGGAGCGGAGGTCACGTAGAGCTCTGATGTCTGATGAAGTGGCATGCTGACCTTTCAAAGGCCTCTGGCTAGAGACAAGCTGAAATATGTCTTTCCTCTGCAAGTGCACCATCAAACCTTTTTAAAATTGAGATTGTGTCCATCAAGCAGATGTGCTTCAGCATCACTCAAGTGCTGAATAAAATGTCAGCGGGTTGCTCAGGCTGTTTGGGCTGCATAAGCAAGTTGATTTGGGTGGAGGAGATGTGGTCCTACTGAATCATCCGCAGACACTTTTGATTTGTAGACATATAAGAAAAGAGGGAAATATTCCTGACAGAAAGGTAAATCAGAGTGACTACACCTCCAATGATACACACACACACTAGCAGGTGTGTCCTTTACATAAAACTTGTCCTATAAAAAGCTTCCCTGAAAGTGTGTAATAAATTGTGTGTGTCAGCAGCTATTCCACTTCACTACAGGTGGCCAATTCAGCCCCTGGGCTCACATTTATTACGTCTCAGATTGAGGATTAGCCTGTTCTTATGATTATAGCCCAGAGGACAGGAAATGCAACACAGCAGACACTTTTTTTGTTTTTACTTTAATAAATTTGATTGATTCACCTCCTGGAGATTTTGTCCTACTGCGGACTCCAGCTCCTTCCGTTATTACTGAGCACATTTGGCTCAAATATCTAGATGACTTTTTGGATTAGCTACATGCTGTGCTTTAGATTAGCCAACAACTTGAACACAAGGTTATCAAAGCAAGCATTTAAGTTTTATTGAATGGTACTATTGCTCTGCACAACAACACACTGGCTACCAAATTGCCCAACAGCAGGGTGGAGTGATGAAGCGGGGTTACTCTGGCAACCACAAAGTTGAGTATTTTCCAATAAAAGTGTTTTATATAAAGCTGAATATACACTCACTGACCACTTTGTTTGGAACACCCATCCATCCACCTGCTGTTTGATGCAGCTCTCCAATCAGCCGATCCCTCAACAGCAGCATGACGCATCGAATCATACAGATACAAATCAAGAGCTTCAGTTAATGTTCATAATGTTCAAACATCAGAATGGGAAAAATTGTGATCTCACAGTGAAGTGTGACTTTCTTTCTTTCACTGTGGTATGGGTGTTGGTTTGAGCCAGATGAGTATGAGGTTTGAGTGTTTCAGAAACTGCTGATCTCCTGGGGTTTGCACACACAACAGTCTCTAGAGTTTACACAGAATGGTGCCGAAAACAAAAAACATCATTGAGTGAGTGAGCAACAGTTCTGTGGGTGGAAACAAACACCTTGTTCATAAGAGGGGTCAGAGGAAAATGGACCGATTTGAGGTGGTTTGAACGTTTTTTGCCAGGAAGAATATAGTAACTCATATAATCACTCTTTACAACCGTGGTGAGCAGAAAAGCATCTCAGCATGCAACAGAATAGAATAGAAGAACACATTGTGTTCCACTCCTGCAGCCAAGAACAGGAATCCTCGAATCAACAAGTTCCTATTAAAGTGACCAGTAAGTGTAGTACTAGTATGTGTGCTATTTATATTTCTTTGAGCTTTTAAAACTTCTATGCATCATGCTCAGCAAGGTGGATCTAAATATGGCTGGAAAAATGATAGTTTAGCTTTGAGGCTGCGCTGTTTCACAAACATGACAGTATTCTTCCAAAATCCACAGACAGAAATGACTTCAGTCTTCCTCAGCCAGAGCATCTCATCCCTTCCCTCATCACCACAGCTGTTCTCCATCTCACAGCTGGATAAAGTGTTTCCCAAAGCTCCTCACAACTGTAGGCTCCAAACATGAGGAGACACGATGGTCTGGTGATCCTGACACACACCTCACTGCTCCACCAAACACTTCTGATGTGGAGATGAGAATCCTCTGACAGACTTTTCTCTCGGTTATATACAGACCATGACTGTGCTCCTGTAGACTTTAAGTTCCTGCATATTTGGTGGTGAGGAAACTGAGGTACAGATTTGTGATGTTTTTGCTGTGAGCAGGGTTGCCAGAACTTCACCACAATTTCAACTGGACAAACAGTTGGCTATTAAATCAGCTGACATTTTTTCACAAAGGTCCTAACATGGACCTCATATTATTAAACATTTTGTCATAAATACATAGTATTTATTAGAATAAACAAACAAACATATGGACAATCAAAAACATCCCAATAATTGTGGGAAACCCATGCACTGGGCAACACTGTCTCCAGCTGTGATATATCTCACCACCTCCATTTACGAGTTGGACCAATCATGCATACAAATGGCTACTAAACTGATTAAATCAAACAAAATATGTGATCAGCCACACTTCACATTCTTCCACCATCCTCTCTCCCTCAAATCAGCAGAGATCTGGTGACGTTTTAGACCACTTTAGTGACTTTCAAAAAGACTTGTGAACTGAAAAATCTGTTCTGATGAGTAGATGTTAGAGAATGTCCTCCACTCGATACAGCTCTGCATCACAGCTGCTGGTTACACAAGTTGAGAAAGCAGGTTTGTTCAACTCACCAACATTTTGGAAAGCCAACAATGAATTACTGATCACCACTGTTCCCTAAAACCAATCACCCAACAACCAATTCCTGATTACCACTGTTCTTCAACACCAATCACTGATCACCATTGTTCCCTAAAACCAATCACTGACCACCCAACAACCAAGCAGTGATCACCACTGCTCTTCAAAACCAATCACTGATCATCCAACAACCAATCACTGATCACCACTGTTCCATAAAACTAATAACTGATGACCCAACAACCAATCACTGATGACCCAATGACCAATCACTGATCACTACTGGTCACTAAAAACAATCACTGATCTCCACTGTTCCCTAAATCATGGATCACCACTGCTCCCTAAAACTAATCACTGGTGACCCAGCAACCAATCACTAATGACCCAACAATCAATCACTGATCACTACTGGTTACTAAAATCAATCACTGATCTCCACTGTTCCCTAAATCATGGATCACCACTGTTCCCGAAAACCAATCACTAAGCTCCACTGTACCCTAAATCACGGATCACCACTGTTCCCTAAACTAATCACTGATGACCCAACAACCAATCAGTGATCACTACTGGTCACTAAAGCCAAACACTGATCACCACTGTTCCTGAAAACCAATCACTGATCTCCACTGTTCCCTAAAACTAATCTCTGATCACCCAACAACCAGTCACTGTTCACCACTGTCCTTCAAAACCTAATCACTGATCATTGTTCCCTGAATCACTGATCACCACTGTTCACTAAAACCAATCACTGATCACTACTGTTGCCTAAAACAAATCACTGATCACCATTGTACTTCAAAAGCTGTGACCAAAGACTCCATAGGTAAAAGCTATTTTATTCTAAATGTCTTCACAAAATCTTCCTTCTTCATGCAACACGTTCTGATATGCAAATCATTGTGATGAATCATTCGGTATGCAAATTGGTCTATGACATCATCTGGTGACATCTACTTACTTTTTGTAGCAGGGATTTGCTTCTTTCCCCTGAAAAGAGTCAGAGAATGGCACATGTAAAACCAGCCACCAGTCATGTCCCAGAATGGATTAAACTGTGTGCAGATATGGCAGAATTTGGCTGCGATTCCAGCTCTGTTGATAAAACGTAGGCTTTTTGTGCAGAATGGTCTAATTGTGCCTGAAAACAAGCCCCGAGTCTCTCACTGTTTTTCCATCTCCCGGAAATGAAGGAACGATTATGTTTGAAGCTATAAAATGAATTGTGTGGGTATTGGTGCCATGCACTCAGGAGTGTGAGAAAAGTGAAAAGGAGCTGCACATCACCATGAACTGAGACGGCTTTTCTCCTCCTCACCCTGCCCAAGACAGAATGGAGACAGAAAGTAAATCTGGCACATCTAGTGAATGAGACAAGTCCCCCTCAGAATCCTGTCCTACTGAGACTTTGCTCTGTTCTCAATTTTCACTATTCAGGATTTGCATCATTTGTTCTTTTATCCGGAAAACAATTCACTTCAGGAAGCAGATCTTATCTCATGTAGCACAAAGGAATCTCCTGTAACAATCAGAGGTACAGTAAAGCTGTAACTTTCAGTTCTCGGACATCTTCAGGACAGAGGAGTTTACACCTTGTGGTTTCTCTGCAACATGCCAAGTTGTGTTTTGTTTTATTTCAAGAGAAAGAAAAAAGAGAGGCTGGTGACGGAGGGAATGACTGTTTGCAGCTGCTATAACTGCGATGAGAACAGGAACTAACCTGTTTCCAAGACTTTCCACAACACTAAATGGACTGAAAGTAATTTCCTGACTCTCAAATCCTCTATTGATTGCATTTATGAATCGTTAAGGCTTCCTTTTTTACATACAAATCAAATTCCATTCTTTCTCAGCACACTTCATAAATACTCAGATACCATGGACACTTAAAGTAACTGCAATAAGGCACAGCTGGGATTCTGTCCTGGATATTTAAGGTATGATGTGTAGAAACATTATATGAGTAAACTTAGAGTAACTCATCAAAGTAGTCTGTTCAGATACGGAACTCCCCGGAGTGACGGGCTGAGACTTCGCATCCCTCCAGAAGGATGTCATTTTAGAGACAGAAGAAAAGACAAACTGAAGGAAATGGAAATGAAGATGAGTGAAAAGGAAAGCTTGAGAAATATGGCAAATCCCTGGGTGTACTGCTATCAGGACTAAAAAACACACACAGATGGCTAATCAAGGTCTTGGGGTGCAAATGGCAGAATCTGAATGCCAGCTGAAGGTTAACGAGATATTGCAAAATGCCAAGAAAAGCCAGAGATGAATATCAAACAATCTGGCTGCGTTATAGAGACAAAGGTTACAACCAAGTCAATACAGCATTCACATCATAACTGAGAATTTTCTCTGCTCAGGACATTGTTTTATTTTATTTTCTCTTTCTCCACATGAAATACTACAGTCTGGCCTTTGAGACTAATTTGATCAACAGCATGCCCTTTTGTAGTCAATATATTCCAAAATAAGAATATAAATCTTGTATACGTTCTGTAGATGACTTTTAATGTAGTGCGTTATCTGTGCAGGTTCATAGTGTAGGTGGTGCATTCGTGCGCTCGTCTGAGTGGGTTGAGTCTGACTGACAGTGAAGTGTGGTCATGTCATATACGTTTAGCTCAAAACTTAAAAGACAAACATATTTTTAAATACTTTAAGACAAAAGAGCAGTAGAGTGTGTTATATACAGCACTTGTTTTCCTCAGTGCCTCGCTCAGTTTTTTGAAAACCCAAGACTCCTGGAGGATTTGCTCAGTTCATGTCTGTCATTCACATGTGGTACATTCCAAAAACATAACCCAGAGATTCCCACAGATTCCCAAACATAACCCTGAGATTCCCAGGGATTTCAATACATAACCCTGAGATTCCCAAAAATAACCCAGAGATCCCCAAACATAATTCAGAGATTCCCAAATGTAAGATAGAGATTCCCACAGAAATTCCCAAACATAATCCAGAGGTTTCCAAACATAACCCTGAGATTTCCAGAGATTCCCATATATATATATATATATATATATATATATATATATATATATATATATATATATATATATATATACACACACAACCCCGATTCCAAAAAAGTTGGGACAAAGTACAAATTGTAAATAAAAACGGAATGCAATGATGTGGAAGTTTCAAAATTCCATATTTTATTCAGAATAGAACATAGATGACATATCAAATGTTTAAACTGAAAAAAATGTATCATTTAAAGAGAAAAATTAGGTGATTTTAAATTACATGACAACAACACATCTCAAAAAAGTTGGGACAAGGCCATGTTTACCACTGTGAGACATCCCCTTTTCTCTTTACAACAGTCTGTAAACGTCTGGGGACTGAGGAGACAAGTTGCTCAAGTTTAGGGATAGGAATGTTAACCCATTCTTGTCTAATGTAGGATTCTAGTTGCTCAACTGTCTTAGGTCTTTTTTGTCGTATCTTCCGTTTTATGATGTGCCAAATGTTTTCTATGGGTGAAAGATCTGGACTGCAGGCTGGCCAGTTCAGTACCCGGACCCTTCTTCTACGCAGCCATGATGCTGTAATTGATGCAGTATGTGGTTTGGCATTGTCATGTTGGAAAATGCAAGGTCTTCCCTGAAAGAGACGTCGTCTGGATGGGAGCATATGTTGCTCTAGAACCTTGATATACCTTTCAGCATTGATGGTGTCTTTCCAGATGTGTAAGCTGCCCATGCCACACGCACTAATGCAACCCCATACCATCAGAGATGCAGGCTTCTGAACTGAGCACTGATAACAACTTGGGTCTCCCTTCTCCTCTTTAGTCCGAATGACACGGTGTCCCTGATTTCCATAAAGAACTTCAAAATTTGATTCGTCTGACCACAGAACAGTTTTCCACTTTGCCACAGTCCATTTTAAATGAGCCTTGGCCCAGAGAAGATGTCTGCGCTTCTGGATCATGTTTAGATACGGCTTCTTCTTTGAACTATAGAGTTTTAGCTGGCAATGGCGGATGGCACGGTGAATTGTGTTCACAGATAATGTTCTCTGGAAATATTCCGGAGCCCATTTTGTGATTTCCAATACAGAAGCATGCCTGTATGTGATGCAGTGCCGTCTAAGGGCCCGAAGATCACGGGCACCCAGTATGGTTTTCCGGCCTTGACCCTTATGCACAGAGATTCTTCCAGATTCTCTCAATCTTTTGATGATATTATGCACTGTAGATGATGATATGTTCAAACTCTTTGCAATTTTACACTGTCGAACTCCTTTCTGATATTGCTCCACTATTTGTCGTCGCAGAATTAGGGGGATTGGTGATCCTCTTCCCATCTTTACTTCTGAGAGCCGCTGCCACTCCAAGATGCTCTTTTTATACCCAGTCATGTTAATGACCTATTGCTAATTGACCTAATGAGTTGCAGTTTGGTCCTCCAGCTGTTCCTTTTTTGTACCTTTAACTTTTCCAGCCTCTTATTGCCCCTGTCCCAACTTTTTTGAGATGTGTTGCTGTCATGAAATTTCAAATGAGCCAATATTTGGCATGAAATTTCAAAATGTCTCACTTTCGACATTTGATATGTTGTCTATGTTCTATTGTGAATACAATATCAGTTTTTGAGATTTGTAAATTATTGCATTCCGTTTTTATTTACAATTTGTACTTTGTCCCAACTTTTTTGGAATCGGGGTTGTATATATATATATATATATATATATATATATATATATATATATATATATACACAGTGGGGCAAAAAAGTATTTAGTCAGTCACCAATTGTGCAAGTTCTCCCACTTAAAAAGATGAGAGAGGCCTGTAATTTTCATCATAGGTACACTTCAACTATGAGAGACAAAATGAGAAAAAAAATCCAGAAAATCACATTGTCTGATTTTTAAAGATTTTTTTTTGCAAATTATGGTGGAAAATAAGTATTTGGTCAATAACAAAAGTTCATCTCAATACTTTGTTATATACCCTTTGTTGGCAATGACAGAGGTCAAATGTTTTCTGTAAGTCTTCACAAGGTTTTCACACACTGTTGCTGGTATTTTGGCCCATTCCTCCATGCAGATCTCCTCTAGAGCAGTGATGTTTTGGGGCTGTCGCTGGGCAACACGGACTTTCAACTCCCTCCAAAGATTTTCTATGGGGTTGAGATCTGGAGACTGGCTAGGCCACTCCAGGACCTTGAAATGCTTCTTACAAAGCCACTCCTTCGTTGCCCGGGTGGTGTGTTTGGGATCATTGTCATGCTGAAAGACCCAGCCACGTTTCATCTTCAATGCCTTTGCTGATGGAAGGAGGTTTGCACTCAAAATCTCATGATAAATGGCCCCATTCATTCTTTCCTTTACACAGATCAGTCATCCTGGTCCCTTTGCAGAAAAACAGCCCCAAAGCATGATGTTTCCACCCCCATGCTTCACAGTAGGTATGGTGTTCTTTGGATGCAACTCAGCATTCTTTCTCCTCCAAACACGACAAGTTGGGTTTTTACCAAAAATTTCTATTTTGGTTTCATCTGACCATATGACATTCTCCCAATCCTCTTCTGGATCATCCAAATGCTCTCTAGCAAACTTCAGACGGGCCTGGACATGTACTGGCTTAAGCAGGGGGACAATTCTGGCACTGCAGGATTTGAGTCCCTGGCGGCGTAGTGTGTTACTGATGGTAGCCTTTGTTACTTTGGTCCCAGCTCTCTGCAGGTCATTCACTAGGTCCCCCCGTGTGGTTCTGGGATTTTTGCTCACCGTTCTTGTGACCATTTTGACCCCACGGGGTGAGATCTTGTGTGGAGCCCCAGATCGAGGGAGATTATCAGTGGTCTTGTATGTCTTCCATTTTCTAATAATTGCTCCCACAGTTGATTTCTTCACACCAAGCTGCTTACCTATTGCAGATTCAGTCTTCCCAGCCTGGTGCAGGTCTACAATTTTGTTTCTGGTGTCCTTTGACAGCTCTTTGGTCTTGGCCATAGTGGAGTTTGGAGTGTGACTGTTTGAGGTTGTGGACAGGTGTCTTTTATACTGATAACGAGTTCAAACAGGTACCATTAATACAGGTAACAAGTGGAGGACAGAGGAGCCTCTTAAAGAAGAAGTTACAGGTCTGTGAGAGCCAGAAATCTTGCTTGCTTGTAGGTGACCAAAAACTTATTTTACCGAGGAATTTACCAATTAATTCATTAAAAATCCTACAATGTGATTTCCTGAATTCTTTCCCCCCATTTTGTCTCTCATAGTTGAAGTGTACCTATGATGAAAATTACAGGCCTCTCTCATCTTCTTAAGTGGGAGAACTTGCACAATTGGTGGCTGACTAAATACTTTTTTGCCCCACTGTATATATGTCTGTCTCAGAAACTGGGTACTGTGGGGATACCCTGCTAAATATACTCAATAAACTATATGGTTTTGAATGGTGATGTTGATTTTAATTTGAAACAAAATGATGAAAGAAATAATACAGATAAAACTAAATCTTTGATGTGAATACTCTATTCAGAATTTGGCAAAAATTCTGCAAATTTGTGGAAAAATGGCGGCTTGATCTGGGACATGATAAATGTTTGACTACATCGCATTCTCTTAAAAAGGTTGTAGTCCACTGAAAAGTCTACAGTTATCACTAATTGTATTTTAAGTTGTAACTTTATACACCTAAGGATTGGTGCGCTCACAGAATAATCATAACCGTAATAAAACATCATGCAAAAATTTGATCACCGTTGTAACTCCATTTTCCGCATACCCAAAACCAATACGATCGTGTGTTTTGATCTAAAAGGAAAGCCTCAGGGTCAAGGTCACGACCTCACCAAAAGCAGTAACTTAAAATCACTACGCCATATAAACATTTAGTTATAAATCTGTGATTTTGTTTTTTAAAACGAAAGCTGAAAGTTAGGGATAGAATATGTTTCTTACAGAATATGTTATGATGGTAGCTGGTCTTGTATGAATTTCTCATCTCATCTCATTATCTGTAGCCGCTTTATCCTGTTCTACAGGGTCGCAGGCAAGCTGGAGCCTATCCCAGCTGACTACGGGCGAAAGGCGGGGTACACCCTGGACAAGTCGCCAGGTCATCACAGGGCTGACATATAGACACAGACAACCATTCACACTCACATTCACACCTACGGTCAATTTAGAGTCACCAGTTAACCTAACCTGCATGTCTTTGGACTGTGGGGGAAACCGGAGCACCCAGAGGAAACCCACGCGGACACGGGGAGAACATGCAAACTCCACACAGAAAGGCCCTCGCCGGCCACGGGGCTCGAACCCGGACCTTCTTGCTGTGAGGCGACAGCGCTAACCACTACACCACCGTGCCGCCCTGTATGAATTTCTGAGCTATAAAATGAGTTGTGGTCTATTTTTTACCGTAGCGTGTTATTTGTGTGCGGGGAAGGACACACATTAACAATTTGCATGTGTAGAATGGAATTTTCCACTCCAACAGTTAGAAGTTGATCGTGCTTCCATTTGTGGTCTCTCTGTTACGCTGGCGATCTGTTTGGACGTTATCACTGAAAAGGTGAGTTTTGACAGTTTTATTTTGTTTTAGTCTTGCAGTATAAGGCAATAGAATGTTTCTTTTTCATCTTACTTTCATATTTCGTAGTGTTTGCGTATTTTTGGCCAATATTTTGCAACCATGGTCAATTTAGATCGAACTTTTGATAGAATCTACGGCCAGTCATTTTGCCCCGCCCCCGCCTCATGCTCCGTCCGGTGCGGTAGTGATGTCCTGTTGCTCGCGCACTGCAGCAGAGACCCGCGCGACCTTCAGCCGGTACAGTCGCTGTTCTTTTACCACCGCCGTTATTCTCATCTTTCCGGTGCGTTCTTGATTTTTCCATTGTGTCCTATTTCGCCATATCAAATACCCAAAATGTATCATATTATTCATATTTAAGTGAATAATCAATTCAGTCATCATCTGTACTCGAGTTGAGGGGGGATGCCATCCCCCTGGAATAAAAAATGGTCAAAATCATCCCCCCTCTAAAACGGGCATCCCCCCTTCCTTCCCTTGAGCAATTTTATCAATAAATGTGGACATTACTTCTATTTAACATTGGAATTAGAAATGCCATTCCACGTAGCTTTGCTGAAACTGAGCATACAATAAGCTACCGCGAGAGAGGGCACGCGCAAGCGAAGCGTTTGAGGGGGTGACATTCAGTTGGAGTTCCATTATTTTTTATTTCATTCAGCGTCAGTGACAGCAGCGGATTGCAGCATCATGGCCAAGCGGAGTGGACAGCAAGACCTAAGCAAGTTCGGATTTAAGATCGCAAGAAAAAACATTTCAGGAGGTAAGTCAAGAGTTACGAATATCAGTCACACTTTCTGTGAGCCCGCTATCATGCTGTAAAGTTCCTGATATGTAGCCTAATTTGTGGGCGGCGGATAACAACACAGCTATCATAATGAATGTTAGTTTGGAGTCTAGCCAGCTATCGATAGCTTACTCAGGTTCATGTTAGCTTTGAGTTCTTGTATAAGGCCATTAATTTAATCAGCCTGGACGTTCGTTTGTTATTCTTCAGGCAACAGAAAGTGTCATTCAAGACAGGAAGGCTAAAATAAATGACACTAGCAGTTTTGAAGGCTTCATTGCCTCATTAGAGAGCCGGTCACAACATGTAAGGCTGATTTACAATTTACTGTTGCTTGTTTTAGCTTATTGGTTACCTACCTACCTCTGTATTTAACTCAATGTTCCCAATGTTCAGCTTTGAATAAAAATTCTATTGACTTGATATGAAAAGATTCAGTTGTTCATTTACATTGCCTGCTGAGGTTTTAATAAATTATTTACCAAATGATTTAAAAGGAGCCTACCATGACTATGAAGTTACACTTCAAATTTGTCATCTGCATTTCACCCTAATATGGAGAATGTGGTCGGTATGTCAGCCAGGAGACTGACTAAATATGACACATGACATCCATACTGTGCATGTTTTACAGTAAAATACCAGTGTATTATGTTTTTTTTACAACAATAAAAAGGGTACACAGTGTGTACTACACACTTTATCAGCACAAAATACTGTATGTCTGGTAAATGAACAAGGTCCACAGACCTATGTTGTGTGCAAACCCTCCTAAACGCAAACCAGTTTCCCACTGACGGACCGACCGATGGGTCGACACGTGACTAAAAATTTCACCATCCCCCCTGGTTTGATTTTACAACTCGATCACTGGTCATCATAACTTGGCATTTTTAACCCAAGCAATCAAAAAGCGGAAATTTATTCAATATTTTCACTCCTCTGTGAAGGAGGGGCTTTAATTCTTCATGATGGAGTTATTTTATATGAAAATCAATTTTACAAAAGCATATGAATTGTAATCAAAAAAAAAAAATTCCACAGTGGAGGCCAGATAAAGCAAGATACTATCTTTATTCTTATTAAACATGACAAAAGAAACATTGAGTGTTGGGTAAATGCAAAAAAATAGTAAAATTAGAAAATTTATTTTTTGACCATAATGTCCCAAATGAGAGACGAGTTTCTGAGACGGACCCATATTATATATATATATATATATATCTCATCTCATTATCTCTAGCCGCTTTATCCTTCTACAGGGTCGCAGGCAAGCTGGAGCCTATCCCAGCTGACTACGGGCGAAAGGCGGGGTACACCCTGGACAAGTCGCCAGGTCATCACAGGGCTGACATATAGACACAGACAACCATTCACACTCACATTCACACCTACGGTCAATTTTAGAGTCACCAGTTAACCTAACCTGCATGTCTTTGGACTGTGGGGGAAACCGGAGCACCCGGAGGAAACCCACGCGGACACGAGGAGAACATGCAAACTCCACACAGAAAGGCCCTTGCCGGCCCCGGGGCTCGAACCCAGGACCTTCTTGCTGTGAGGCGACAGCGCTAACCACTACACCACCGTGCCGCCCTATATATATATATATATATATATATATATATATATATATATATATTAACCCCAAGCTTTGGCATTTTGGTTTCTGCTCGTTTGATTTTTGCTGAACTCTTTGAATAAAAGAGCATGTCTACTCTTAATTTACGGAAAATGCAGCTTGTCCAGAAACATTTCAAAATAGGAGCACAAAACAAATCTTCAGGGTTGGAGTGACATTTGCTCTATTCATTTGTAACATGAATGAATAAAACAGAGAGAAAATGAAGAAAACAGAATAAAAAAGAGAAATCAATGGACCACACATGAGGTTGCAACCCCAAGTTTGTGAAACCCTGGAATAAGCCTTAGTTCACTCGGAAGCATTAGTTTCAACTGAGGTATGATACAGTTTTAATCAACAAATCAACAAAAATAGCACTTGGTGCAGCACATCTTATATTTACATGATAAACTACAAGTAGTCTAATATGTTTTTTAATTTTTTCCCCTGACATGATTGAACCAGGGGCAGCACGGTGGTGTAGTAGTTAGCGCTGTCGCCTCACAGCAAGAAGGTCCGGGTTCGAGCCCCGGGGCCGGCGAGGGCCTTTCTGTGTGGAGTTTGCATATTCTCCCCGTGTCCGCGTGGGTTTCCTCCGGGTGCTCCGGTTTCCCCCACAGTCCAAAGACATGCAGGTTAGGTTAACTGGTGACTCTAAATTGAGCGTAGGTGTGAATGTGAGTGTGAATGGTTGTCTGTGTCTATGTGTCAGCCCTGTGATGACCTGGCGACTTGTCCAGGGTGTACCCCGCCTTTCGCCCGTAGTCAGCTGGGATAGGATCCAGCTTGCCTGCGACCCTGTAGAACAGGATAAAGTGGCTACAGATAATGAGATGAAATGAGATGATTGAACCAATCACAATCTGCTTGAATGATTCCTCAGGTTAAGGTTTTGTATCTTGCTGTCATGTTAATTTGTGCACCAAGTTCTCATCTCATTCATCTCATTATCTCTAGCCGCTTTATCCTTCTACAGGGTCGCAGGCAAGCTGGAGCCTATCCCAGCTGACTACGGGCGAAAGGCGGGGTACACCCTGGACAAGTCGCCAGGTCATCACAGGGCTGACACATAGACACAGACAACCATTCACACTCACATTCACACCTACGCTCAATTTAGAGTCACCAGTTAACCTAACCTGCATGTCTTTGGACTGTGGGGGAAACCGGAGCACCCGGAGGAAACCCACGCGGACACGGGGAGAACATGCAAACTCCATACAGAAAGGCCCTCGCCGGCCCCGGGGCTCGAACCCAGGACCTTCTTGCTGTGAGGCGACAGCGCTAACCACTACACCACCGTGCCGCCCCGTGCACCAAGTTTCTAATGTCAAAACACATAATTGTGATTGATTCAGTCATGTCATAAAAAAAAAAAGACTCCTTCTAGTTTCTCATGTAAATATAAGATGTGCTGCATCAAGTGCTGGTTTACATTGAGAAGTTTTGGGTTGTAGTGATTATCATAACCAAGATCTTATTCGCATTCTGTTAGTGACAGTCCCTAAAGCACTAACACTGTGCTTCAGATGAATAACAGATGTTTATTTGTTTTTTGGCTACATTATATTGCAATTAACAGTTCAAAGAAAGTTCTTATTTTCTAGCCCCTGATTTTTTTTTCTGGCTTAAGGCAAGTTAAGTGGGTTTTTATTGCCATTCTATTATATTGGAATCAAATGATTATTTCCCCCCAGGATCATGCTGCATCACATAACAATACAGCACAGGACAGAGTGAGATGAGTGCAAAATACTGTACAACAAATACACACACGACAGCACATACTATAGAGTCAGAACATTACAATCGGGCTAAAAAAACACAGAGAAATGCTTTGCGTCTCATTCTTAAACCATGGTGAAAGAACGATCTTTTAATCATCTGAACTCCGTTGATGTATCTGTGTAATCTCACTCTGAACACAAGGAACTTTCCTGCATAAATACTGCTGTAACTTTCGAACTGTGAACACAACCCGATAAGGAGTCTCCACACATGGATCAACATGTCCGGCTGTATCATTCCCAGAACAGGGATCAGGATCTAAAACACAATTACGCTACAGCTAAGTGGCAGAGCTCTGTGTATGATAGCACACCCTTAATGAGCACTGCTGAGGGAAATGAGGAAGCCCATCATTAAGGCTCCACATGGACCTAATTTCATCTCCACTATAATTTCTCTGTCACTAATTGGTAAGTTAAGCTCTGTGTTAAAATGATTGTGAGATCTTGTCCATGGCAGAAAGCTCGTTATCTTCTGAGCATGGAGCAGACAGGTAGCTCCCTATCTGAGCTAATTGTCTTAGTGGAAAATCTGCTGGAAAATCAGACACCAATTACCAGTTTGTTATTCAACTTCGAACCCAATCAGAAACCAGTAACACCAGTGTGAACATAGATTAGAGTGGAACGTCACTTCTAAGGCATACCCTGACCCTGAGAGAGTGTAAAAGCAGCACTGATTCTACCCAGTGACTATTAGTCATAATTGAACCATAGATTAATGAATAAACCAATGGATTGCTTTATAATACAGTAGAACTCCAATTATTAATCATGTGTATTTATACTTTCGAGATATTTTGGGTTCTTTACAGTGTCCTGGTTGTTTATTCTCATCACCACTGGTTTATGTTTGCACATGGTCAACTAATACCATGACACCATGAGAAACTCTTGCTTTTGAACCATTACCACTTTTTCTGCTGTGAAATTCCATCGTACTGAGCAACAACACTGTCCCCTTATGACATCAACTGGCGAGTTGGCCTTGTAGTTAGCATGTCCACCTTTTGATCGGGAGATAGCGAGTTCTACTGGCGGTTGAGTCATACCAAAGTCCATAGTACTTACTGCCATCTGGTGAGACATGCTGTAATACAGATGTGTGTAGGGCATCAAACTCTCATAGTTACCAGAGGACCAGCTGTAACTCTAGATAGAGGGCTATGGAAATGGAAATCAGTGCCTACTTAGGGCATGGTCAGTACTTAGCAGGAGACTACCTAGGAATGCCAGGTGCTGGCATGGGAAGGACTTTGACTTAACTTATGATCTCAGCATCTTCACGATCAAAGTTACAGTATAGCATATCACCCAGCTGTACCCGGTGTAACCACGCCCCAAATTCCCCAGTGATGCTGCATTTACACTGTGTGACTACAGCCTAAAAGAGGGGTTTCAATGTTTCTATCACAACTGAAAAGCTGCTGAGAGAATTAGAGAATGCTAATGCTAACAGGCTGTTCTGGTGCTAGTGAGACCATATGCATAGCTCACAATGTGTCCATAATTTATTATGTAGCAGCTTCACTAAAATGCTGGGGACATGCAGAGGCAGAAAGCCATGTGAAAGATTCATCTGTTATAAACTCATTATTTCACCTGAAGCTGTGCAGCCCAGGTTTAATGTGATTAATTACTGAGGACTGAGAGAGAGAGAGAGAGAGAGAGAGAGAGAAAGCTTTATGTGGAGAGCTCATGAGACGTTTCGCTGACTGACTTCCAGACCCTCGTTGTTGAGACGTACATGTGCATAATTTCTTCTGCACACTCAGGGAAAAAACAGCACCATCGAGCAATACTGCGTTATTATTCCCAGACTCATGTTCGCATTCTGATATCAAACACCGTCCATTCATTCAAACAAACAGTGAGTGAACAAATAAATAAATTAATTAATAAATACTCCTCACTTTTATCCAAGTCATAGTGAATCTGGGATCCATCCTGGGAACACTGTGCATGAGGCAAGAATACACACACACATTCATCCTCACACAAACTCACACATGCACTCATCCATACATTCATCCTCAGACACACTCATCCACACACTAACTACAAATTAACCAATGAGACAGCAAACTAACCAATCACCAAATTAACCAAACAACTAACCAAACACCAAACTAACCAATCAGACAAAAAAAGACTAATCAAACTAATGAATCAAACTAACCAAACAGACAACAAATTAACCAAGCAACCAAACAAACACCAGACTAACCAATCAGACACCTAATTAACCAATCAAACAACCAACCAAACACCAGGCTAACTAACCAGAAAGCAAAATGACCAACCAGACACTAAACTAACCAACTAGACAACATAATAAACAACTAGACACCAAGCTAGCCAATCAGACACCAAATTAACTAATCAAACAACAAACTAACCACTCAGACAACAAACTAACCAATCAAACAACCAACCAAACAACAGACTAACGCTACGTTCACACTGCAAGGCTTAATGCTCAATTCCGATTTTTTTGTGAAATCCGATTTTTTTGTGAGGTCGTTCACATTAACAAATATATGCGACTTGTATGTGATCCTCAGTATGAACAAAAAGCGACCTAAAAGTGTTCCGCATGCGCATTGCAGGATACGATGACGTCACACGCAGTGAGCATGGCCAGTGTTTACGGAAGTAAAACCGCCCGGTTGCGGTATGACCCATCCAATCTAGCTTGAATAGCTGCATCCCCCCAAATGGAAATCAGCTCCCTAACCTCTGCGTCCTTCCATTGAGAAGATTCAGAACCTTCACAGCCCAAAGCGTCCCTCGCATTGATGTCATGCGCAGGGGCGCAGATACGTTTTTTGAACTGGGGGGGACAAAAAACTGGGGGGGACAAAGCTGCCAGCAAACCAACCCCAACCCCGATATGCCTGTCAAACTTGTTGTTAGTAACCATAGCAACCAAGCTCGAGCTCGCAACCTGTGCAGTCTGCGCAGCTCAACCAACCGAATATCAGTCTTTGTTTTGTTTTATGTGAGTTGTTGCAACTATGTATACACTGCTGTGCACCTCAATAAACCGAATGGTAATTAGTCTTTTGATTTTTCCGTGAGGTTTGCCTTATGCAAAGAAAGACAGCATAGACGTTTTTTCCTCCCTATAAGTAGGGGGGACCGAGCGAGGTGAATTTAAATATGACTCGTCCCACCCTCTATCTGCGCCCGTGATTATGCGCCATGTTGTTGTAACTTTTTTGAGAGACCCACCGCCTACTTCAGCGCAGAATAGTGACGTTTGTGGCTTGTTGATGACGTGTAAGTCGGATGAATGCGACCTGGCGGTTCAGACTGAAGTCGCATATGAAAAGAGCGGATAGGAATCGGAATTAGCACCACACATCCAAACGGCCTGGGTCGGATTTGAAAAAATCGGATCTGTGTCGTTCATATTGTCAATAAAAGATCGGATACAGGTCACATATGGGCAAAAAGATCGGATTTGAGTCACTTCAGCCTGCAGTGTGAACGTAGCCTTACTAACCAGAAAGCAAAATGACCAACCGGACAACATACTCACCAACTAGACAACATAATAACCAACTAGACACCAAGCTAGCCAATCAGACACCAAATTAACTAATCAAACAACAAACCAACCAATCAGACACTTAATTAACCAATCAAACAACCAAACACCAGACTAACCAGCCAGACACCAAATTAACCAAACAACAAAACAATCAGACAACAAACTAACCAAAGTAACCAATTAAACTGACCAGTCAAACAAAAAACAAACCAGAATCACCAATCAATCAAACAGCAAACCATCCAATCAACTGACCAGCCAACTAATGTACTAATTATTCCTTTTATAAACCTACTGCTTATCATTATGACTCAGCAGAGCCCCACAGTGCACAGAGTGGAGGAGTGAGGAGCCAGATTCTGGAAACACAATCAAAGAAACTTTGCATTGTTTTTACTGTCTGTATCACACGTGCTAACAACCTACAGCACACTGACACACTGATACTGAACACGAGCTCTTCAGATTTACAAAACTTCACATCGCACCGGTTGCTTTATCACTTCAAATCCTGTGCAGTCACTGAGAGAAACAATATGCATGACAGATACTCTGAGGTCTAATGAAACACACACACACACACACACACACACACACACAGTCACAGACTGTTCTGAGAAACAGTGACATGTTTAAAGGTCACTATAAATCACAGCCCTGTTTCTCCACTTGCTCTCTGCAGCCCTCCACCTGAGTGTGATTAAATCTCGCAGCTCAGCGACTCGTCCTGCACACAATCCCAAAGCACAGCTGCTTTTACTGCGTGTCATTTTAACTGTGTTTAGTTTCAGATAATTTCTCGTCTCACTGTACAAGATTCCAATGAACTCGATAACAGACTGTGTGACAGCGTGTGTTCTTCATGTCAGATTATACAGCGAAGATCTTCTTACGATAGATCAGATTCAAGGTGGATTTTAGATGAACATCATCAGACGCTGATGATGTAAGCATGGCACACTATGTGTTCTAAAACCAACCAATCTCACCTCATGACCTTTCTACATGTGTATATATGCACATTAATAGAGAGTTCAGTTACTGTGATGTGTTCCAGGTGTGTGTTTATCGATGATTTTACAATTCCAAACACGGCTCAGCCAATCAGATTTTAGAAACAAAAAAAATCCCTATTTTTATATAAAATTTGCTCTGTCACTCACATCAAAATGTACATCAAACTCTCAGTTTTCGAAGCGTCATGATTCATCTCTGAATCCAGCAGCAGACTGACTCAGGGGAAATATTCCTGTTTCCAGACTTCACTTCAAATCTTTCAGCTGAGTGAAATAAGTGAATGAGGAACATCTCCAACTGTTCACCATCTGCCTCCTGATTCTGAGTCTAAAAGCAACAGACAGAACATCAGGCACCAGTGAGCTCAGAGCAGAGTCTACAGCCAAATACTGACACGAGTGATTCATTCAAACTCTGACACGAGCGATTCAGTCAAACAATGGCACAAGTGACTCAGTCAAACACTGACATGAGTGATTAATTCAAACACTGACACGAGTGACTGTCAAACACTGACATGAGTGACTTAGTCAAACACTGACACGAGTGATTAATTCAAACACTGACACGAGTGACTGTCAAACACTGACATGAGTGACTCAGTCAAACACTGACACGAGTGATTAATTCAAACACTGACACGAGTGACTCAGTCAAACACTGACACAAGTGACTCAGTCAAACACTGACATGAGTGATTAATTCAAACACTGACACGAGTGACTCTTTCAAACACTGACACGAGTGACTCTTTCAAACACTGACATGAGTGATTAATTCAAACACTGACACGAGTGACTCAGTCAAACACTGACACGAGTGACTCAGTCAAACACTGACACGAGTGACTCAGTCAAACACTGACATGAGTGATTAATTCAAACACTGACACGAGTGACTCTTTCAAACACTGACACGAGTGACTCTGTCAAACACTGACATGAGTAATTAATTCAAACACTGACACGAGTGACTCTGTCAAACACTGACACGAGTGACTCTTTCAAACACTGACACGAGTGACTCTGTCAAACACTGACATGAGTAATTAATTCAAACACTGACACGAGTGACTCTGTCAAACACTGACATGAGTGATTAATTCAAACACTGACACAAGTGACTCAGTCAAACACTGACACGAGCGACTCAGTCAAACACTGACACGAGTGACTCAGTCAAACACTGACATGAGTGATTAATTCAAACACTGACACGAGTGACTCTTTCAAACACTGACATGACTGATTAATTCAAACACTGACACGAGTGACTCAGTCAAACACTGACACAAGTGACTCTTTCAAACACTGACATGAGTAATTAACTCAAACACTGACACAAGTGACTCTTTCAAACACTGACATGAGTGACTCTGTCAAACACTGACACGAGTGACTCTGTCAAACACTGACACGAGTGACTCTTTCAAACACTGACATGAGTGATTAATTCAAACACTGACACGAGTGACTCTTTCAAACACTGACATGAGTGACTCTGTCAAACACTGACATGAGTAATTAATTCAAACACTGACATGAGTGACTCTGTCAAACACTGACATGAGTGACTCTGTCAAACACTGACATGAGTGACTGTCAAACACTGACACGAGTGACTCTGTCAAACACTGACATGAGTCATTAATTCAAACACTGACACGAGTGACTCTGTCAAACACTGACATGAGTCATTAATTCAAACAGTGACACGAGTGACTCTGTCAAACACTGACATGAGTCATTAATTCAAACACTGACACGAGTGACTCTGTCAAACACTGACATGAGTCATTAATTCAAACACTGACACGAGTGACTCTGTCAAACACTGACATGAGTCATTAATTCAAACACTGACACGAGTGACTCTGTCAAACACTGACATGAGTCATTAATTCAAACACTGACACGAGTGACTCTGTCAAACACTGACAGAAGTGGCTTAGTCAAACACTGACAAGTGATTCAGTCAAACACTGACATGAGTGATTCATTCAAACACTGACTCAAGTGATTCATTCAAACACTGACATGAGTGATTCAAACACTGACACAAGTGATTCAGTCAAACACTGACACATGATTCATTCAAACACTACCACAGGTGATTCAATCAAGCATTCACATGAGTGATTCATTAAAACAGTGACACGAGTGATTCATTCAAACACTGACAGGAGTAACTCAGCCAAACACTGACACATGATTCATTCAAACACTGCCATATGTACTTCATTCAAACACTGACATGAGTAATTTAGTCAAACACTGAAAGAATTAATTCATTCAAAAACTGACAGGAGTGACTCAGCCAAACACTGACATGAGTGATTCATTCAAACACTGACAGGAGTGATTCAGTGAAACACTGCCACATTGTTCATTCAAACACTGCCACAGGTGATTCAATCAAGCACTGACATGAGTGATTCATGAAAACACTGACACGAGTAATTCAGTCAAACACTGACAGAATTGATTCAGTCAAACACTACTGATTCAGACAAACACTGACAGGCCTGACAGCACTGACTGAGCAGTTGAGGTTAAGGGTCTTTCTTTATTATCCAACACTGGCTCTCTCGCAGTTCTAGAGTTTAAACTCTCAATTTTCTGCTCACATTAACTTAACCACTGAACCACCACCACCATATGTAGTAGTTTCATAAACCGTATTTGTGTCTCTCAATGGACCATCTGCTTCTGTTTTCTCACTTAAAGCAGGCCAAAGACCACAAGAACTTCCTGTGATTGATGACAGAGTGGGAGACGATCCACAGTGGAGAAGGTGTTCATAAAAACAGTGCTGCCTGAAACAGTCCAGAAACAGTCGCACAGGCCGGACGGCTGAATATGGAAGTAAAGGGGTTGTGAGCAGTCCAGTCCAGCGACTGTACCTCACTCTAAGAGGCTCATTTCCTGGTCTGACTGATTAACGCTAGTGCAGAGGAGTATGGAAACACTGAGATGAGATCCATCCCACATGCACATCCTCAGCCTTCTTGGTGATTTTGATCGCCAGTGAGATTGATTATACTTGGGGAGATTCTACTAGCTGTGTGTAGACGGTCCATGGGTGGAGCTCCTGCTGGGAATAAAATGATTATTATTTCAGAAAGTGTCATCTTTCTGGTATTTATATCAAAGCAGCCTTCAGAAACTAAGCACAGGATCCAGTTACCGCACAAATTATAATATTGTCTGAAAAATAATATATACTTTTTTCTTTTCTTGATATTACTGAAAGTGAAAACATTAAAACACACAAGGATACAGTGGTGCTTGAAAGTTTGCGAACCCTTTAGAGTTTGCTGGTATAATTCAGAATTCATTGTTCCATCAATGATGGCAAGCCATCCTGGCCCAGATGCAGCAAAACAGGCCCAAACCATGATACCACCACCACCATGTTTCACAGATGGGATAAGGTTCTTATGCTGGAATGCAGTGTTTTCCTTTCTCCAAACTGAACGCTTCTCATTTAAACCAAAAAGTTCTATTTTGGTCTCATCCGTCCACAAAACATTTTTCCAATAGCCTTCTGGCTTGTCCACATGATCTTTAACAAACTGCAGATGAGCAGCAATGTTCTTTTTGGAGAGCAGTGGCTTTCTCCTTGCAACCCTGCCATGCACACCATTGTTGTTCAGTGTTCTCCTGAAGGTGGACTCATGAACATTAACATTAGTCAATGTGAGAGAGGCCTTCAGTTGCTTAGAAGTTACCCTGGGGTCCTTTGTGACCTTGCCAACTATCACACACCTTGCTCTTGGAGTGATCTTTGTTGGTCGATCACTCGTGGGGAGGGTAACAATGGTCTTGAATTTCTTTCATTTGTACACAATCTGTCTGACTGTGGATTGGTGGAGTCCAAACTCTTTGGAGATGGTTTTGGAACCTTTTCCAGCCTGATGAGCATCAACAATGCTTTTTCTGAGGTCCTCAGAAATCTCCTTTGTTCGTGCCATGATACACTTCCACAAACATGTGTTGTGAAGATCAGACTTTGATAGATCCCTGTTCTTTAAATAAAACAGGGTGCCCACTCACACCTGATTGTCAAGTCAAGTCAAGTCAAGTTTATTTGTATAGCACTTTTAACAATAAGCATTGTCGCAAAGCAGCTCTTATCCCTAATCTATCCCCAGTGAGCAAGCCTGTGGCGACGGTGGCAAGGGAACACTCCCTCAGATGACATGAGGAAGAAACCTTGAGAGGAACCAGACTCAAAAGGGAACCCATCCTCATTTGGGCAACAACAGACAACATGACTATAACATTAACAGTTTTAACATGAAGTCAGTTTCGTTGATGTTATAAACTCTTCATTGATGGAAACTTGAGTGCAAAACTGTTCATGACAACTGCAGTCCTAAAGTTAGCAAGTCAACTGTAGTCCTCAGCCATAAAAGCATTACTGTAAGAGTCCAGAGCGTCCTCCAGGTGTGACTTTCAACTGTCCACATGGGGTCGTCCTCCATAGGAGCGATGCGATGAGACTCCAACCAGACACAGGGCACCAGGATGGATCAGGCAGGTCTAAGGAGCAGAAACGGTCAGCATCTCGATCCCAGGACCAACATGTAACTCAGAGGGACAGATTTTTTTTTTTTTTTTTTTGGGGGGGGGGGGGGGGGGTGATAGAAAACACCAATTTTACCTTCAAATTAACTGTTAAACTTAGTGGTTCACATACTTTTGCCACTCACAGATATGTAATATTGGATCATTTTCCTCAATAAATAAATGGCCAAGTATAATATTTTTGTCTCATTTGTTTAACTGGGTTCTCTTTATCTACTTTTAGGACTTGTGTGAAAATCTGATGATGTTTTAGGTCATATTTATGCAGAAATATAGAAAATTCTAAAGGGTTCACAAACTTTCAAGCACCATTGTAGTTTATACAACTGTAGTATTCAGTGATCGTAACAAGTACTCAAACCCAAAATCTAAACCCAGTCGAGTCCAAAACATGCAGAAGGTCTCTGTAATGTTTCCAAAAAATCAGAAGAACAACAAAGATTGATCTCAGAAGCTATTGACCTGAGCACAAACCTCCTGCTCCCACGTCTTCTAGCCTTCATCTCCTGCTATACAGGCAGAAAGAAACTAGCTGCTGAGCATGAGGTGTATTTTTTTGGGGGGGATGTAAAAATTCTGAATTATGACCTCGACCATGAGGAAATGCTGACGTTCTCAAAGTTTCGTAGCATGATCTCCAAAGTCTGACCTTTTATCTCAAAATTTAGACTAATTTTCTCATGATCCGAACTTCTCAAAACATCTCAAAACTGTCATTCATTATCAAAAAAAAAAAAGTGACAATCTAAAAATGTTAGGCCTTCTTCACAAAATTTGGGGACACTTTAAATTACAGCCCATTAATTTGGGAACCCTCCCAAAGGGATCAATAAAGTTCAATCTAATCTAATTACAGATTAAGGAGCTGTTAATTAAGACATAAGGCTAACAAAAGGTTCCACTACCTACACAAACACAGGAAAGTGAATCTCCCTAAGGATGTGGGGACCACTGTTTACTGCAGTGAGATTTGTCCGGTGCGAGAGTACGCATCGCTGGTCTGGAGCAGAATCCCAAAATACCTCACAGAGGAAATACAACAAGTGCAGAATCGCTGTACGGCCAGAATCAGCATCCTGAAGACAAGTCTTGCCAGTCTGGAGGGACGAAGACATGAGGCAACCATACGTGAGCTTGAAAGAATTATAAAGAATCCAAATCACATGTTCCTTCCGAGAATGGCGGCCCACAAGTATGCAACTAGGAACAAAAGTTGTTTCGCAATACCATTATCAGGAACTGAAAGATATAAGAAGTCGTATATCTCAAGAGCATGTCGCCTCCTAAACAACCGGACATAGTCAAACTCTGTTATCTATTTTTTGGATACATATTTCGATGATTTTGTTGGTTTTTGTTGAAAATTCATTGTGTATTTTAAGTTCAAGATTAATGAAAAGTTATTGTTATTGTTACATTACAGGCATTTACAGTGGTGCTTGAAAGTTTGTGAACCCTTTAGAATTTTCTATATTTCTGCATAAATATGACCTAAAACATGATCAGATTTTCACACAAGTCCTAAAAGTAGATAAAGAGAACCCAGTTAAACAAATGAGACAAAATATTATACTTGGTCATTTATTTATTGAGGAAAATGATCCAATATTACATATCTGTGAGTGGCAAAAGTATGTGAACCTCTAGGATTAGCAGTTAATTTGAAGATGAAATTAGAGTCAGGTGTTTTCAATCAAAGGGATGACAATCAGGTGTGAGTGGGCACCCTGTTTTATTTAAAGAACAGGGATCTATCAAAGTCTGATCTTCACAACACATGTTTGTGGAAGTGTATCATGGCACGAACAAAGGAGATTTCTGAGGACCTCAGAAAAAGCGTTGTTGATGCTCATCACGCTGGAAAAGGTTACAAAACCATCTCTAAAGGGTTTGGACTCCACCAATCCACAGTCAGACAGATTGTGTACAAATGGAGGAAATTCAAGACCATTGTTACCCTCCTCAGGAGTGGTTAACCAACAAAGATCACTCCAAGAGCAAGGTGTGTAATAGTCGGCGAGGTCACATAGGACCCCAGGGTAACTTCTAAGCAACTGAAGGCCTCTCTCACATTGACTAATGTTAATGTTCATGAGTCCACCATCAGGAGAACACTGAACAACAAATGGTGTGCATGGCAGGGTTGCAAGGAGAAAGCCACTGCTCTCCAAAAAGAACATTGCTGCTCATCTGCAGTTTGCTAAAGATCATGTGGACAAGCCAGAAGGCTATTGGAAAAATGTTTTGTGGACGGATGGGACCAAAATAGAACTTTTTGGTTTAAATGAGAAGCGTTATGTTTGGAGAAAGGAAAACACTGCATTCCAGCATAAGAACCTTATCCCATCTGTGAAACATGGTGGTGGTAGTATCATGGTTTGGGCCTGTTTTGCTGCATCTGGGCCAGGACGACTTGCCATCATTGATGGAACAATGAATTCTGAATTATACCAGCGAATTCTAAAGGAAAATGTCAGGACACCTGTCCATGAACTGAATCTCAAGAGAAGGTGGGTCATGCAGCAAGACAACGACCCTAAGCACACAAGTCGTTCTACCAAAGAATGGTTAAAGAAGAATAAAGTGAATGTTTTGGAATGGCCAAGTCAAAGTCCTGACCTTAATCTAATCAAAATGTTGTGGAAGGACCTGAAGCGAGCAGTTCATGTGAGGAAACCCACCAACATCCCAGAGTTGAAGCTGTTCTGTACGGAGGAACGGGCTAAAATTCCTCCAAGCCGGTGTGCAGGACTGATCAACAGTTACCGCAAATGTTTAGTTGCAGTTATTGCTGCACAGGGGGGTCACACCAGATACTGAAAGCAAAGGGTTACATACTTTTGCCACTCACAGATATGTAATATTGGATCATTTTCCTCAATAAATAAATGACCAAGTATAATATTTTTGTCTCATTTGTTTAACTGGGTTCTCTTTGTCTACTTTTAGGACTTGTGTGAAAATCTGATGATGTTTTAGGTCATATTTATGCAGAAATATAGAAAATTCTAAAGGGTTCACAAACTTTCAAGTACCACTGTAAGTCAGGATTTCTACATTCTGCTGCTCCCAAAAATCATGGAGTGGGTTTCCATCAGTGTTTGCGTCCCTCCTCCTAACCAGCCCAGTGATGACACTTGCCACACCATTATTCCAAGGTTCAAGAAAGGAACTGTTCCATCAGTGTTCATCATGCAGCTGCTGATCCTGAGGGACATGTGAGGTTCTGTGGAACATTAGCTCTGTGGAGCACAGTTTCATGACCCGTACAGGATATTATATCCAGGATTTCCATGTTGTGCGTACAGCTGCATGCTGATTTACACAGTAAACAGTGTTCTGCGTGCCTATGCAGTTATGATAACAGTTAATCAGTCAGTGATCCGCCACCCCACTGAGTAAGCAGACCGAGATTAAGGACGCTGAAGGTACGAGATGAATCATTCCTTCATCATTAACACACAGGGGTATGATTAGACTGAGATGATTACACTGCTCTGGTTTAGGCTACAGCTGCAGAAACGCACACATGCACACACACAAAGAGCTGACATAGATAGATAGATAGATAGATAGATAGATAGATAGATAGATAGATAGATAGATAGATAGATAGATAGATAGATACTTGCAATCACAGCTTATGTTCACATCCTGATCCTCTACTTCTCCATTCTGATTGTTCAGAAGATGTTGATCAGTTTTCTTGTTCGAAAACGTTATCGTTTCCATAGTAACCGCTCGTTCATGGGGACATCGCTAGCGGATGTTCCACATAAACGGATTAAAAATTGTGGAGAAATGTGTTTATGTAGGGGCGGCACGGTGGTGTAGTGGTTAGCGTTGTCGCCTCACAGCAAGAAGGTCCGGGTTCGAGCCCTGTGTGGAGTCTGTGTGGAGTTTGCATGTTCTCCCCGTGTCTGCGTGGGTTTCCTCCGGGTGCTCCGGTTTCCCCCACAGTCCAAAGACATGCAGGTTAGGTTAACTGGTGACTCTAAATTGACCGTAGGTGTGAATGTGAGTGTGAATGGTTGTCTGTGTCTATGTGTCAGCCCTGTGATGACCTGGCGACTTGTCCAGGGTGAACCCCGCCTTTCGCCTGTAGTCAGCTGGGATAGGCTCCAGCTCGCCTGTGACCCTGTAGAACAGGATAAAGCGGCTGGAGATAATGATATATATATATATATATATATATATATATATATATATATATATATATATATATATATATTTCAATATTATTTTAGAAATATTATCGCTTTTAGTTTTTATATGTATAATTCTTATACCTATTATTTATTTATGATATAGAAATGATTATATATCTGCAGGACCTCTCGGAAAAACACCACGGTGATGAGATTCTCCTGTATAAACATTGTAATGAATAAATAAATAAATAAATAAAGTGGGAAAAAAAACAACTTTACACTTTGAAACACCTTTTTCTTGAATTTTTTTCAGAATCTAATCCTGAACTCCAGCTGGCTCCTGTTTGCTCGCTTCCTCCAGCTGAGATATTGGAATTAACCTTTAACCCCGGAAACAACCGAAAACCTGTAATAGGTTTATATCAGGGGTAAATATTGTCCCCTGTTCTTCCCTTTAGGGAGGCAAATATTTAATGACCCCTTCTCCATCACTAGAAACCGGTGAAACCGAAGGTCACGTTTTCCCTCAGAACACAATAACAGCAGCATGAGGAAGTGATAAAGCGAGTAAAATACGGCTGCAGCTCTCGCACAAGTTGGCAGTTTTTCATTGGAAAAGTCAAGTTACACCAGTGATCGCTCCATCATCGGACTCAGACCAGCCTGTGGAGAGTCCTGCTACAGAAACAACCAGGAGGTCATATATCAGTGCAACATGGTAGAGGTGTACACCTGGTGCATAGGGAACACCGCAGGAGCTGGGATTTGATTCCATATGTTGGCATTTCCTTCTGAAACAGGAAGTCAGTGTGTTTGACTGATTTACACAGCAGCCAATAGTGTTCGGGATACACCACACCCCCGAACAAAACTCAATCAAGAAGCACGTGTCTCAAACGTCAGGATCTTCAGCTGACATCGTTATTCACACAGATCGAGCACGCGATGTGATACCTAAAGCTCCAAAAGGAAACATTTCAGATCTTTGTGAAATAAAAGGTAGAATTTTCCTCCTGCACACCAGCCACAATCTCACATATTACTGACCCTGCGGGGGATGTCGGGTCCAGCTTCAAAGAAACAACATGCATGTGCTGCTGGAAAGTGATCTGTTCTTTTCTCTGTTTCAGGAGGTGGGGCCAATATGGTTTTGAGAGCATGTGATTGGACACAAATTGGAGGATGAGTATATCATTATAGCATCGCATGAACCATCTGTGGAAATAATGATGTCAGTTGACAGTCCTGAGGTTCGTAACAGCACATACAGTAATGTCCAGTGCACCTTAATGATCATAACCCAATTACAGTTATCCAGATCAATGCCCCATGGCAGAGGTGCACAGGAACAGTGCAGGAGCTGGGATTCAATCCCATATGTGGGTATTTCCTTCTTTTGGATAACTGTAATTTGATTAGGATCATTAAGATGCACTATGGATTACTGTATGTGCTGTTACAAACTTTTCTTTGTCTTAAACATCATGTGATAAAGTTCACAAACAGCTGATCTCTTTAATTATTTATCATTAAAATCCTGCTGCTCCTTGGAGTTTGCTCTGGTCTGAACGGGGTTCTGTTTCTTTAGTGCTCTGGCTTTTTCTTTCTTTCTGGTGTTGAAGGCTCATTGATTCGCATGGGGCACGAAGGCTAGCCCATATGGTCCAATCCCACAGAAGAGCTCCTGTAGCACAAACGGCTGAAAAAGTTAACGCTGACACCTTTCTGTTTTCTGTTCACCAGTTGTCCTTCAGATCCTTGGACCACTTTTGTTTGGTACTAATCACTCCATACTGGGAACAGCCCACAAGATGTGCTGTTTTGGAGATGTTCAGACCCAGTCATCTCGCCATCATAATTTGTCAAAGTCACTCAGATCCTTACGCTCGCCCATTTTTCCTGCTTCCAACACATCAACTTCAAGAACTGACTGTTCGCTTCTCTTGCTGCCTGATAAACTCCACCCCTCGACAGGTGCCACTGTAATGAGATCATCAATGTTATTCACTTATTCACCTGTCAGTGGTTTTAAATGTTATGGCTGATCAATGTGTGTATTTTGCCTTATTTGTGTTTACAGCACCAAGACACTCAAACAAATTGCTCTAAAACACCCATTTTGAGTTCGTTAAACATAAGCTGATGTGACCTTGACATTAAAAATTTTGTGAAATTCAGGCAAACGTGTCACACACACTCTCACACTCATACTTCCTCTCATGAAGAACTGACACAATGTTCACTAACACAGCAGAAGGAAAAGAAAAGTGTAAAATAGTCAGATGGAATGACAGATATTGTACTGGAAAGATGTTTAAAGCATGCAGTAACACACACACACACACACACACACACAGGACAGATTTATTTCAAAAACTCATTAACTAATTGAGTATTATCAAATCCTGGCTGTTTTCTGAAGCTAGAATGATTTTAACTCCAGAGTTTGTGACCAGCCTGGGGGGAAACATCCTGTTTAATTCCAAAAGATTAAATAATTAACACTAATAGTAATCCATCCATCCATAATTCCATCCATCCATCCATCCATCCATCAATCAATAATTCACTCCATCCATCCATCCATCCATCCATCAATCAATAATTCACTCCATCAATCCATCCATCCCATCCATCCATCAATCAATAATTCACTCCATCCATCCATCCATCCATCCATCCATCCATCCATCCATCAATCAATAATTCACTCCATCAATCCATCCATCCATCCCATCCATCCATCAATCAATAATTCCTTCCATCCATCCATCCATCCATCCATCCATCCATCCATCCATCCATCCATCCATCAATAATTCACTCCATCCATCCATCCATCCATCCATCCATCCATCCATCAATAAATCAATCAATCAGTCAATTGCTGACTATGAATTATAGACCCACAGGTTTTCATTCCAGACTTTTCCACTGACAGATCACATTAACTGACATTTTTTTGACCATCTTCTGGTTTTTAAGGTCTTACAGTTTGGATTAAAGCAGTTTAGTTCCAATGATCAAGCCTCTAGCTTTCAAAAACAAACAAGAACACAATAATATAAATATAATAACATTAATAATGGTGGGTTGGGATTTCCACGTCTGTAGCTAAATATAAATAATTAAATAAATAACCATCAGCCCTTCCCCAGTATGTTTTCAGACCCCACTGCTTTAAACAATATTTCATTTTCAATCTTTTCACATATAAATGTATCTTCACAGCGTGTAAACAACCTATATTTCATAATAATTCCAACATCGTGCTTTGTGTGGCATGTAAAAGGTTTGTCTGAGGAAAAATAAATAAAATAAACAATTAAATAAACATGAAATTGTTTTTTTTTAATTAAATTTCTGAAAAGGGTCATCACTTAGCACACTAGCTGTGTCTGTGGTGAGTCACTTTTGAGTTGGTGGTGAGTTTGTGTTGTTTTAATGAATTAGTGATGAGATAGGGTCGCATTAATTAAGAGTTAGTGTTGAGTTTGTGATGAGCTGGTGTTGAGTTAGTGATAGGTTAGTGATGTGATGGTGTTGAGTTAGTGATGAGAAATTGATGAGTAAGTGATGAGTTAGTGTTGAGTCAATGATGAGATGGTGTCGAGTAGGGCTGGGCGATATGGCTGAAATCTGTATCACGATATAAGTGTTTCATATTGGTCGATATCGATAATTATTGAAACATTTTATGACCTATTTAAAATAAGGACCAGGAGGGAACAATACTAAATTCAAACATTTATTTTAAACTTAAACTTCCTCTGACAGCCAATAAGCAAGGACTGTCAACACGCATGTTCAGTGTTACGATCACAACAAAAACTGAGCAATTATCAATAATAAAGTGCTTAAAAAACTCAAGTGTTATTAAAACATGAGCAAAGTGTTAAATGTAAACATAGCAAAACCTGCTATGTGAGAAGGACTGTCATATTTTTAATTTTTTACTGCAAGTTTAGTGCAAAAAAAGTTCACCCTCTGGTGAATAACATTTAAAAACATAAATAAAAATATGCAGTGCTTTATAAACATAAAAGAAATTGAGTGAAACTGAGGTAGACTTAGACTATTCTTAAACTATTCAAGTATATTTTCATTGAAGGTTTAATAAAATAAAAATAGTGTTTTGTAAACATAGAAGAAATTAAAGTAAAACTGAGGTAGACTTAAGACTTTACATCTGTAACATCTGGCCTTACTGACTTTATCCACAGTTTCCTCGCTCGTTCCGGCACTCATCTTTCTTTTCTTGGCCACGCTGTTTCTGGAAAAAAAATAAACACGACCACGAGACAACGAGATGGCGCAACCAAACGCGATACTATTACATGATTGGCTATCAGCGTGTCACTCCCTATGCGTTGCTAGGCACCAGAGGACGAGTGCCTTTCTCATGCAACCAAGCTTGCTTCGCAACAACAGTTGATTGAAAGCGGACCTAAACCAGAGAGGGCTCTGGCGAACGCTTGTTTCTTGAAAAAAAAAAATTCTATTGAAACGTTCTATCGAACGCATTTTCTATTGATATCAAGTATGTGTCTATCGCAATACGTATCGTTATCATTTTATATCGCCCAGCCCTAGTGTCGAGTTAGTGTTGAGTTTGTAATGGGATGGTGATGAGTTGTTGCATTAATGACAATTTATTGATGAGTTAGTGTTGTGTTGGTGTTGAGTTTGTGTTGAATTTGCATTGTGCACATGAGTTAGTGGTGAGATAATTTGTTCATGATGAGTTGGTGTTGAGTTGATGATGAGTTAGTGTTGTATTAATGATGAGTTGGTGATGTGTTAGTGAGGTGTTGATGATGAGTTGGTGTTGCATTAATATTGACTTGGTGTTGAGTTAGTGATTAAAAAGTGTTGTGCTAATGATGAGCTGGTGTTCAGTTGGTGATGAGTTGGATATTGAGTTAATGATGTCACTCACCAGCACGTTGCCCTGCATTTTAGCCGTCTCTATTAAACTCTTCTCCTTCATCATATCTCGGTTTGTCCTGGTTTCTCTTCTCTCCCTCTCTCCGCTCACAGTTCCTCTCAGCTCTTTTACCTCTCTGTCTCTCTTTGATGTTTAAATCATAATATGCTTTCCGAATCCGTTATTTCTCACGTGGAATATGTGACAGGAAGCTCCGCAGCGTGCACACACTCTCCACGTCTGTTATCCTGCCAACCGATTCCCCTGCAAGCAACAGCAGCATGGAGTCGACAGAGCGGAGCGTGTGCAGTCCCGCTGCATAATGAGCCGACTGACGACGGAGTGGAGGAGCTACCGCCCAAAACACACACACACACAAATAAATAAATAAACAAATAACGGTCTTAAAAACAAACAGGCGCAGCCCTGGGTTGTACCTTTATTGGAATTTAACTGTGATTTCATGTCTGTTGAATTCTGGATTCTGATCTGTGTCTTTCTTTAATAAATAAAAAATGTCATCATTGTCATATTGCTGTGGTATAAGAGAAATAAAACACTTTTCTACTTGTACTGTATATAATAAGAACTCCACCCCGTCATTGATTATTTTACTGTAACAGCACCGCATACGATGTGTTATTCCTTATTTACAGCTGGTATTGTTGTTGTTTTCCTATAATGAACATTTAAAAATGTAAAACTGCAGTAAACGTGTAAACTGGTCAACAGTGTTAAAGTCAGAAAAAATAAACACAGGAAATATTTCAGGAGGAAATCATCTCTCCTGATGTTTCTGTAGCAGTTCACTGGAGTCCTCAGGCTGATTCTCGCTCCTGTCACAGCAGGCAAAGAGGAACGAGCTATCGACAGAAACAAGAGTGAACTTCCTGTACTACAAGAACGCGACAGGAAGATCAGAGTGACCCTGTGATGGGAGACGTTAACATCTTCTCACAAACCAAGCTGAAAGTGATGGTGTGAGGAATTCCTCCAGCAGGAGTTCCAAACACACACACACACACACACACACACTGCTGATTTCCAGCTCTATTTCTGTAAAAAACACGCAGGTTGAGGTGAGATGGAGCTCAACTGCAGTAGAAAATTCATCTCATCTCATTATCTGTAGCCGCTTTATCCTGTTCTACAGGGTCGCAGGCAAGCTGGATCCTATCCCAGCTGACTACGGGCGAAAGGCGGGGTTCACCCTGGACAAGTCGCCAGGTCATCACAGGGCTGACACATAGACACAGACAACCATTCACACTCACATTCACACCTACGCTCAATTTAGAGTCACCAGTTAACCTAACCTGCATGTCTTTGGACTGTGGGGGAAACCGGAGCACCCGGAGGAAACCCACGCGGACACGGGGAGAACATGCAAACTCCACACAGAAAGGCCCTCGCCGGCCCCGGGGCTCGAACCCAGGACCTTCTTGCTGTGAGGCGACAGCGCTAACCACTACACCACCGTGCCGCCCCAGTAGAAAATTATTCACCATTAAACGTACGGCAGGTTTGAGAAGTGAGGTTCTCTATCAAAAGCAGAAACTCGATACATGACTTTGTGAGCATGAGCAGGAGCGGCATCAGCATGCTGTCACCGTGATTGCTGTCATGAGCCGGATCGCAAATAGACACTCTAACCTTATGTTCAGAAGTATTTAGAAAAAAAAATTATAGTTTAATGCCATCATGTGTTGTCTGTCATCCGACCGGTGTTGTCAACATTTCATGAAAATCGCTTCTTCTCTCTCAATTCTTCACCGATTTTTATTCTTTTTGGCAGGACGATTGGTCTGCCTGGGCTACATATAACTTCTACCCAAATTTGAATAATTGCAATTAATAATGAAGATATGGAGTAATTAAGCCCTAACAAGCAGTTTCCATGCAAATCGCTTCTTCTCCCTCAATTCTTCACTGATTTTGATTCTTTCTGGCATGACGGGAGGGGGACCTAGGGTGCATATAATTTCTACCCATATTTTCTGAATTACAATTATTAATGAAGTTATGGAATAATTAAGCCTTAATGAGGAGTTCAACAAAAATCGCTTCTTCTCAGTGAATTCCTCGCTGTTTTGGATTCTTTCTGGTAAATAGGTCGGTATTCCTAGGGTGGATATCGCTTCTATATATAGCTTTTATATAGTGTATATAGCTTACAACATTGATTGCGCGATCGTTCCTTCTGGACTAGTGAGCTACAGTGGTGCTTGAAAGTTTGTGAACCCTTTAGAATGTTCTATATTTCTGCATAAATATGACCTAAAACATCATCAGATTTTCACACAAGTCCTGAAAGTAGATAAAGAGAACCCAGTTAAACAAATGAGACAAAAATATTATACTTGGTCATTTATTTATTGAGGAAAATCATCCAATATTACATATCTGTGAATGGCAAAAGTATGTGACCCTTTGCTTTCAGTATCTGGTGTGACCCCCTTGTGCAGCAATAACTGCAACTAAACGTTTGCGGTAACCGTTGATCAGTCCTGCACACCGGCTTGGAGGAATTGTAGCCCGTTCCTCCATACAGAACAGCTTCAACTCTGGGATGTTGGTGGGTTTCCTCACATGAACTGCTCGCTTCAGGTCCTTCCACAACATTTCCATTGGATTAAGGTCAGGACTTTGACTTGGCCATTCCAAAACATTCACTTTATTCTTCTTTAACCATTCTTTGGTAGAACGACTTGTGTGCTTAGGGTCGTTGGTCTTGCTGCATGACCCACCTTCTCTTGAGATTCAGTTCATGGACAGATGTCCTGACATTTTCCTTTAGAATTCGCTGGTATAATTCAGAATTCATTGTTCCATCAATGATGGCAAGCCGTCCTGGCCCAGATGCAGCAAAATAGGCCCAAACCATGATACTACCACCACCATGTTTCACAGATAGGATAAGGTTCTTATGCTGGAATGCAGTGTTTTCCTTTCTCCAAACATAACGCTTCTCATTTAAACCAAAAAGTTCTATTTTGGTGTCATCCATCCACAAAACATTTTTCCAATAGCCTTCTGGCTTGTCCATGTGATCTTTAGCAAACTGCAGACGAGCAGCAATGTTCTTTTTGGAGAGCAGTGGCTTTCTCCTTGCAACCCTGCCATGCACACCATTGTTGTTCAGTGTTCTCCTGATGGTGGACTCATGAACATTAACATTAGCCAATGTGAGAGAGGCCTTCAGTTGCTTAGAAGTTACCCTGGGGTCCTTTGTGACCTCGCTGACTATTACACGCCTGGAGTGATCTTTGTTGGTCGTCCACTCCTGGGGAGGGTAACAATGGTCTTGAATTTCCTCCATTTGTACACAATCTGTCTGACTGTGGATTGGTGGAGTCCAAACTCTTTAGAGATGGTTTTGTAACCTTTTCCAGCCTGATGAGCATCAAGCACGCTTCTTCTGAGGTCCTCAGAAATCTCCTTTGTTCATGCCATGATACACTTCCACAAACATGTGTTGTGAAGATCAGACTTTGAAAGATCCCTGTTCTTTAAAGGCCATCTACTTTTAAATTTGACTTATTTTCATATATTTCCAATATGTAGTGTTATAAGTATTTTTTTCTTTTTTTTGGGGGGGGGGGTTGTATCTCATCTCATCTCATCTCATCTCATTATCTGTAGCCGCTTTATCCTGTTCTACAGGGTCGCAGGCAAGCTGGATCCTATCCCAGCTGACTACGGGCGAAAGGCGGGGTACACCCTGGACAAGTCGCCAGGTCATCACAGGGCTGACACATAGACACAGACAACCATTCACACCTACGGTCAATTTAGAGTCACCAGTTAACCTAACCTGCATGTCTTTGGACTGTGGGGGAAACTGGAGCACCCGGAGGAAACCCACGTGGACACGGGGAGAACATGCAAACTCCACACAGAAAGGCCCTCTCTGGCCACGGGGCTCGAACCCGGACCTTCTTGCTGTGAGGCGACAGTGCTAACCACTACACCACCGTGCCGCCGGGGTTGTATCTCAGGCTAGGAAATTATCTTATCCTTTATATTTATTATTATAAGTTTAACAATTAGTATTGAGGATTTTTAACATTACTAGAGGATGTATATTTAGCTTGTATGTCAGGTGAAGAGTCATATTTGTGGAAACTCTGACATTAAACCATTATTATTATTATTATTATTATTATTGTTATTATAGGGCGGCACAGTGGTGTAGTGGTTAGTGCTGTCGCCTCACAGCAAGAAGGTCCCGGTTCGATCCCTGTGGCCGGCGAGGGCCTTTCTGTGCGGAGTTTGCATGTTCTCCCTGTGTCCGCGTGGGTTTCCTCTGGGTGCTCCGGTTTCCCCCACAGTCCAAAGACATGCAGGTTAGGTTAACTGGTGACTCTAAATTGAGCGTAGGTGTGAATGTGAGTGTGAATGGTTGTCTGTGTCTATGTGTCAGCCCTGTGATGACCTGGCGACTTGTCCAGGGTGTACCCCGCCTTTCGCCCGTAGTCAGCTGGGATAGGATCCAGCTCGCCTGCGACCCTGTAGAACAGGATAAAGCGGCTACAGATAATGAGATGAGATATTATTATTATTGCACTGTCGCACAGTACAAAATTGTGGTGACATTAGTGTACTGGAGTTTTCAGCTATCTGTCAAGTTGGAACAAGGACCTCAGACAGACAGCACGTTTTGCAATATGTGGGCAGTGTCAGTAAACCCACTGAAACTGTCCAAACTACAAATATGGACACCATTGACTACACTTCCCAGAAATCACAGCGCCCTCTGTCTCCTGACTATTGAACTCAGCTGTCACTCATGATTCCACTTCGTCCCCCTTCCTATATAAACCTCTCTCTCATGCCACTCCATTGCAAAGTATTGTTCTGCCTTTAACAGTTCATACCAAGCCTTGTTGTTTTCTGACCAACTCTCGGTCTTCTGACTCTTGCTTCCGTTTTCCATTTACGCTCTTTGTCTATTCCCTTTAATGCTTTTTGCTGATCACCTGACCCTTGCTAGTTCTATGACTCTGTTTCTCATCTCACATTTTTGCTCTGACACTGTCTGCTCCTCATCCCTCTTCTGTGAATACATTCCTAAGTGCCTGCACCGTGACAGGCAGTTCTGAGCAGAACTGACTTTTGTAGGGTCATGATGTCACACTTCACATCCAGAATGTCTAAGTATGTTTTTAATGCCCTTGGAATTGAACCCAAGGCACCAATAACAACTGGAATGACATTGATCTTTATTATTATTATTATTATTATTATTATTATTAATTTTGGGGGATATAATTTTTGAACTTAAGTATAAAAACTTTTCAGATGACGATAAAAAGGAAGAATGGGTGGCAATTTTACTGGAAGCACCTTCAACAAGAACGTAGCACAAATCAGTGTTAGCCAGCTAGCTGATGGATGGACTCCAACATAATTGGGGCTCTTTCGGGATCTATTTCTGCTCAGGGAGCAAAAATAAACAGAACATTTGTCCATGCTGTGTCTGAAGTGTCATTTATTCAATATTATTATTAAAGGTCCCATGGCATGAAATTTTCACTTTCTGAGGTTTTTTAACGTTAAAATGAGTTCCTCTGACCTTCTTAAGTCACCCCAGTGGCTAGAAATTTCATAATGTGTAAACCAAACTATGCCCAACATTTGAGAATGGCGCGTCAAAATGGCACGTTGATAAGCTCTTCCCTTTGCTACATCAGCAAGGGAGATGATCCCCACGCCCCCCCTCTGGATTCCCACCCACTTTATGGATTGCCCCGCCCAGTTGTAGTGAGGAGACCATAGAGGACACAACAACATGGCATCACCTAAGCGAGCGAAACATGGAAATTGTGCTGTACATGGATGTGACAACACAGAAAAGAGTCTGTTTTTACTGCCGACGGGAGAGCCCCTGAAGACGCAGTGGCTTAATTTTATTTACTCCAATAATACGCCGTCGAGTCTACCTAAGATGGTGTATGTTTGTCGGAAGCATTTTCCTGAGGAATGTTTCCACAACTTGGGACAGTACAGGGCAGGTTTTGCACATCAACTGTCACTGAAGCCTGGGTCCGTACCAAGCATCCCTGCCGCATCAGCCACAAACACCGAACAAGTAAGTGTAGAACTGTTAAGTCATTTTGCCGTGTTTTAAAATTGGTGCATTAGCCTAGCAATGGCTACATTAGCTGTGCAGCTAACCGCTTGCTGCAGTTAGCCAAGTACTCTGCACTACAAAACTAAAGAGCATGCAGCATGCTCTGTTAAACTGAGTTTAGTCTGGAAATTGACTGTAACTTATGAGCTTATGTTTGACTATTGCTCTGCAATGCATGTCTTCTGTTGGCTATGTTGCTGCTTCTATCCTCTTTGGTTATGGAGTGCGTGTTCAAGCCTAGGATATTATACATTCGTAAACTACCACTCCGAACACTCTCACTCTCTGTTCTCTGTGTCACGTTGAGTTTATGAAAGGAGTCCGAGGGAGAATGGGGTTTTGTCTTAGCAGCGTGGCTACAGGCGCTGATAGCAGCAAGTATGTGTGTGCGCAGCTTGGTCAAGCCCCTCCCCCTCCCCCCATGGCCCGCCCCCACCCTCTACCCTTCCCCGCCTCCTGCTTCTCATTAGCAAAACGACGCACTGGGAAAAGCGCTGAAATGGGGCTTTCTCCCAGGAGGCTCTATTTACGTGCCGAGGGTTCATTTCGAGAAAGGCTGTGGATATAACATCCAGAAGCCTCCACAAGCCCGTTTAAAGCATCAACAAACCACCATGCCATGGGTCCTTTAATAGAACTGTAGTATAAAAGCGCTATCAGAGTCTAGGTCGTGTCGTTGTGCTGTTGATTAGCTACGGCACTCGTGCAACGACCGAATCTAACAACGTTGCCTCGAGTGTGATATCGCTTAATTAAACGCTACAAAAACTCTCCTAGTCTGCTTGATCAGGATTGCATAAACCATGTGACTGACAGCAGCGTCTCCATAGTGACATAAACACCTTGATAGAGTGTCAGTGGTGGAAAAGCGACAAAAGGAGCTTCTACAGTGCTTTTTGTTTTAACACATGAATCATGAGCATTGGTGTATTCTGATTGTGTTGCTCCAGTGCTACTTCCTCGAACAGCTAGAATAAGCGACAGAGCAATGTGAGAAAAACAAACAAACACACATCATCATGTCCGAGTTAATCATATCGATTTAAATTCATTTTACTCTCAGGATGAGTTGTGTTTCTGTTCGCTTTCATGTCAGCAGAATTATTAACCATTTAGGGTTCAGATAGCATTTATAGCAGAGCATACATGACAGCACATTATAAAAAATAAAATAAAAAAGAATATACTTTCATTTTAATTAAATGACCCGCATGCATTAGTACCAGCTGAATGGACGTGCCATATTCCTTTTGCTCCGTGTCTCTGATTATTCCGGCTCATTTGTAACGTTGTAGCTGCAATGCTAATCTCATTGTACAAATCTGTTCCACCAATTTCCAACCAGATGTGGCCTGAATTACAAACTGAGGCAAGGAAATGTTAAAGAGGAAGCTGTTGGCTGCCTGACAGAAGATCAGGAAAAAAAAATAGAATAAAATAAATGCATGCTCAGGGACGCTCGTCTGTGAGAAGAAAGCCCAGCACTTTAACATGAATATTGTATTAATCAAATGTGCACAATCGATATCTGGCAGTATTCTGGAATACGGAATGAATCCCTCGAGGCCTGGACATGATTCTTTATTCAGCATCGGCAGGAAAATAACGTACTTGTGAGCCATTTTTGCACATTATAGTCTATGGTTACTCATTTTATTTAATTTAACTGAATACCAATGCATGAAATGTTGAATCTAGTGTTCAAAAAGACGCACTGCGGAACACAGGTTCCTCTGAGAGATGATCAGTGTGTCACAACTCTCCGCTAAGACTTTCATACCAAGCTTCACGGTTGCAGCAATCAGCTGGTGTGTCACTCTGGCATTTCATCAATAGCTTCGTTATTATCAGCCGTCCCTCCAGTCCTCAATATCATCTTTTCTCGATGAGAATTAGTCTCACTGCTGAAGCGAAGGATGGCTGAAGACACTGAACTGAATCTGAAAAGGCCCCGAGCTCTGCTACCTCATATTAATCTTATTTAACACAATTACTGTCCCTTTTAGCAGCCATTTGAAAAATTCGCCAGGGTCCAGGGTCCGCAATATCCGGAGATCATTCGAACCGTTCATTTATGAAGCAGATACATCTCTAAAAAAAGGAAACATCCACATTTTAATCAAACACATATCTACATGTCTGTGCTGTTGAAGGTTGAGAGCTGTGCTCAAGCGTTCAACAATAATATCACTCAACAAAGTAATTCAGGGGACGGGTTATTATATATCGGCCTCCGTCAGTCAAATTTTGACTATGGATACGATCCGTCCTCTATCTATCCATGGAACTTTGGCAGCTGTGGCTGTAGAGCCTTATGCGTGAGTGGCAGTCCCTGCCGCAAAGGTTGCATAGGAAGGTGGTTGCTGTTGAGTTGAAAGCGTTGCGCTCTTGATGGCGTGCCCTCTTGACCGTTGCCTCTTCGAATAACCTAGTCTCACCTGCTTGAAGCTGCTGGTTTAGGGTGTGTTTCCACTTTAAAGGAACAGTCCACCGTATTTCCATAATGAAATATGCTCTTACCTGAATTGAGACGAGCTGCTCTGTACCTATCCGAGCTTTGCGCGACCTCCCAGTTAGTCAGACGCAGTCCGACGCGCTGTCACTCCTGTTAGCAATGTAGCTAGGCTCAGTATGGCCAACGGTATTTTTTGGGGCTGTAGTTAGATGTGACCAAACTCTTCCGCGATTTTCCTGTTTACATAGGTTTATATGAGCAGTGATATGAAAAAAGTTCAGTTAAAAAATTTGAAACGTAGCGATTTTCTATGCTATGGAAAGTCCGCACTATAATGACAGGCATACTAACACCTTCTGCGTGCTTCGGCAGCGCATTGATATGGAGCTCAGATATCAATGCGCTGCCGAAGCGCGCAGAAGGTGTTAGTATGCCTGTCATTATAGTGCGGACTTTCCATAGCATAGAAAATCGCCACGTTTCAATTTGTGTAACTGAACTTGTTTCATGTCACTGGTCATATAAACCTATGTAAACAGGAAAAACGCGGAAGAGTTTGGTCACATCTAACTACAGCCCCAAAAAATACCATTGGCCATACTGAGCCTAGCTACATTGCTAACAGGAGTGACAGCACGTCGGACTGCGTCTGACTAACTGGGAGGTCGCGCAAAGCTCGGATAGGTACAGAGCAGCTCGTCTCAATTCAGGTAAGAGCATATTTCATTATGGAAATACGGTGGACTGTTCCTTTAAGTGATTTGCTGCAATCATCTCCTAAGACTCGACATCAATGTCCACCGCTTTCATGTCTCTTTTACAAACATCCTCGTATCAGAGGCTGGGCTGACCAACCTTTCTCTTGCCACTTGTGAGCTCTCCATAGAGAATGCCTTTGGGGATACGACCATCTTCCATACAGTAGACATGACCCAACCAACGTAACCTGCGCTGTCTTAGAAGGGTGTAAATGCTTGGAAGACCAGCAACAGACAGGACTACATTGTTCTTCTAAGATATCCCCAAGATTTGCCTCATGCCCCTTAGGTGGAAGGTGTTCAGTCTTCTCTCCTGTCTTGTGCATGTAGTCCATGATTCGCTGCTGTACAACAACTGTTAGCTTAGGGTTTGTCCTAAAGTGAGCAAGAGTTGTGGCTGCCTTGCCGATTCTCTTGTTGATCTCACTATCTAAAGATAGATTATCAGCAATGGTGGACATCCATGGGGATGGATTACACCCACGTAATTAAATTAGGGCTGTCAAAGTTAACGCGATAATAACGCGTTAACGCGATCTCAATCTATCGCAATTAAAAAAAATAGTGCCATTAACCCAAATTCTAATTTGGCCCTGCGAGTCACCCGTAGTTCCTGTTGAGGCTTGTCGCGCGCTGCTTCAATAAGAGTAAGTGTGAGTGATGGAGAAAGGTCTGTTAAATGGGAAGTTTCATTTCAAAAGTAGAGTGTGATTGAGCATAGACATATAAACATAGACGCCGCCTTCTACGTAGAATCATACGTCATCCTCGCCGCCATATTGGATGTGGCAAAGTGGAGATTCTTCAGCCGTCTCTGGTATAGCGTCTAGACAGTAGCCGAGAATAAAGATGCCTCATTCATGTGCTGCGTTTAACTGTACCAACAGGTTTACCGTCCAAACGAGATCACATGGGATTACCTTTCACAGGCGAGACTGGAAAAATACTTTTCATTGTATTTGGTCATTATAACGTAATTTTACGAACAGATTTTCCTGACTTTGTGGCTAATATGAAGTCTCGCGCATAATAGCCGCTCGGTGAAACCTGTCTCCAAACAACGAAGTATTTCCTTCGTAACTACGCTGATAACACTTTGTGTTTTTGTCAAACATTGGAGCTTTGTATTCATTCTGAAGGTTTATTGTTATTAATATTGAATAAAAAGTAACTGGGATATATCATTGTTAATTATCATTCTAATTTTAGGTAAATTATTTTAATTTGCATCTTATACAGATTTTATAAGGGAAATACGGATTTTGGAGGTTGGTTATACAGGTTTGATTGACCAAAGGTTGACATGCATGTTTATAACCATCACATTAAAAGTTATATGTGTTGTTTTGATGCCTGTTTGTTTCCCAAATATATACGTGTGTGTGTTAATGGGTGAATAAAAGGCATGGAGTTAAATATTATTGTAGAAAGGGGCTTTATGAAGTTCAGTCCATTTACTTGCATTGGTTTACGGGGAAGATTTGCCACATCCAATATGGTGGACACTCTGACGTATCCCAGCAACGGGCCACCAGCTCAATGCGGCGTCTATGTTTATATGTCTATGGTGATTGAGTTGGTTTTGGTATGCACTTATACTTTTGCAAAGTGAGATGTCAGTATGCTGTAGCATTGTGATATGACACTAAATGTCTTTATTGAAGTCCAACTGCAATTTATTTTTGTTTGCACAGCACTGTGACGTCCTATAGGCTGTGACTGAATACAACTCCAGCACAACTGAAGTTTTATTTCATTTTTATTTTCTTTTGTCGCACATGTCTGAACTGAGACACAGTAGTATGTGACTACATGTTTTATATTTGAGACTACAGCTCCCTAATCCATCACAAAATCCAATTTTATATTTTGTATGTTCAGTACTGCCTAGTATGTGAGTGAATAAACTCCCTTACCATTTTCTCTTGTCCCAGCAGTTTAACAAGTACTTTTAGCATAAAATGTGTTCACCATTTTAATTGTAACATTTCGCTTTAAAAGCCTTATTCATTTACATAGATTTTTAAAAATGCGATTAATCACGATTAACTATATGAAATTCTGAGATTAATCGCGATTAACTATATGAAATTCTGAGATTAATCGCGATTTGTTTTTTAATCGTTTGACAGCCCTAAATTAAATATGTGGTTGCAACATAAAGATTCAATTTTATTGATTTACATCTCATCCTGAAAGAGGTGTACTGATGAATAAGCAGCATTACGGGTTAAAATTCTTTGCATTGTTTAAATACTGACCATCTGCTTGCAAAAACACATTCGTTCAAAGTTTATATATATAGTCTATCCACATTCACTGGATATGAGCAATCGCGCGCTCTGATTGGCTACTCTACTACTAGGATATCAGCTCATATACTGTGAGTAGAGAAAAACAAAATGGCGGCGCGTGTTGCTGAACCAACTGAGGATGAAATAAAAACTCTACTCGAAAACAAAACCCCAAAAGTTGTTATCAAGTATTTAAAAGAAACAAAAATAGATTAAAAAAATATAGGTCCCCCCCATACCTCCTGTTTCACACTCCAGCCCAGTCGATGGCAGTAATGCACCGTTAAGTTGGTTTGCCAGCCACCAAAATAAAAAAAAGCAACAAAATATGGAATAAAATTATTTGATGGTAAGAATGTATATTTTCTTTATTTTTCAAGAATTATTATTATCGCATTTTTCACAAATTACTCCCGTCATTTCACCGGTTTGTTTACATTCTAAGCGGAAATTATTTTGTTGGACGTAATGTCAAAGTTTTTATTGATCAAATTTTTATTTGTCCTCGGTTAGTTCAGTAACACACTCCGCCATTTTGTTTTTCTCTACTCATGGTATATGAGCTGATATCCTGGTAGTAGAGTAGCCAATCAGAGCGCGATTGCTCATATCCAGTGAACATGGACAGAAGAAAATACGATGTGACATGAAAGCCAGAGATCATTTAAAGCTCAAAACTAAAACACTAATATGATAATATATGAATGAGAAGGATGCGAGTGTTGAAATAAACCTCCTAGGAGTCTCGTATATCATTAATATATTACTGCATGAACCGTCTGAGTTATAACGATCACATTAATCACTGGGTTAATTGAACAAAAAGGCTTCCGCACTCATTATCCAGCAGCACATCCTGTAGAATAGCACTTGATCCAGCACAACCAATTATTTAACATTTTTATTTTCATACCACGCTCCAACAGTTACTCATGAAGCCACAAGATCATAAGGAACCCTTCTGTATCTTCTGAATAGTGTTTAAGGCTGTAGTTAGGTCTGAGGCCTGAATACTGATCACGACAATCGGGACTAAAATGACCAATAGCGACTACAGAACAATCAGCGGATCTGAAAATGTCTTAATAATCCTTCTTTGTGTCTCACTGTGAGCAGATTCAGTTCATCCATGACCTCTATCAACACTATTCAGTGTATTAAAACTGTTTTGACCCTCTACAGTCTTTCCTTCATGTTAACATGAATATAATGTTCAACTCTCTCTTTCTCTATGTTTTTTTTTTTTTTGTACATCTCATAAAACCCCAAATTTATCTGTGCAGACAAGCAGCCAGGTAACCCTCAACCTCATTCCCTTCAGGAATAAAGATAATAATTACACTAGCTAATGAATAGAGCTGAGGATGAATAGTGTGTGGAATAGTGTGCATTAATCAGAGGCTTTACACACGTTCTCCACTCATTATTAATACCTCATTATCACACAAAGAGGAAAAAGATGAGGAAATCAGAACAGGAAAAAAAAAAACAACACCACCACATTCAAATCATCACCGTTATTTCACTGAGCATCGATAATACTAACGTTCAGTTCTGTAGCTCTGAATTTATATCATTTTCATTGTGCACCAGAGGACAAAGCTGAGTGTCTGCGCTTTCTGTTCCTGAGTGATGCTGAATAAAAGAAAAGTAAAAAATCTGAGCACATATTCAGCAGACGCAGCACCGATATGAGCTCGGAGGGTTGATGTGTAAACACTGCAACGCTCAGAAAGTTCATTCAGCTCGGTCTCTGCATCAGCACACACTGAATTACACACACACACACACACACACACACACACACACACGAGCATCAGTTACAGAAGGAAAGTGTACAACTAGCAGGAGATGTATGAATAATTTTTAGCATTTTTATCAGTCCTGACTGTGTGTAAATATTAACAGACATATTATTATTATTATTATTATTATTATTATTATTATTAGCAGTAGTAGTAGTAAATAATATTGTTGTTGGAGGAGGCCATGTGAAATATCCATCCATTATCTGTAGACACTTATCCTGTACAGGGTCACAGGCAAGCTGGAGCCTATCCCAGCTGACTACGGGCGAAAGGCGGGGTTCACCCTGGACAAGTCGCCAGGTCATCACAGGGCTGACACATAGACACAGACAACCATTCACACTCACATTCACACCTACGCTCAATTTAGAGTCACCAGTTAACCTAACCTGCATGTCTTTGGGGGAAACCGGAGGAAACCCACGCGGACACGGGGAGAACATGCAAACTCCGCACAGAAAGGCCCTCGCCGGCCACGGGGCTCGAACCTGGACCTTCTTGCTGTGAGGCGACAGCGCTCACCACTACACCACCGTGCCAGCCCATGTAAAACATGTTCATACAAAATATAAAATAACTATTGTTTTATAATTTTAATAGATATAAAATAAATACAGTATGACTATGAATACATACTAAAACACAAACACATTAAAAATATACATATGCATATTAAACATACTACCACCATCATGCTTCTTCTACTCCTACTTGGTCAAGTCATTGCATGGAAATATACTCTGATTTATTCTCTCCACATTCACCGGATATGAGCAATTGCACACTCTGATTGGCTACTCTACTACAAGAATATCAGCTCATATACCATGAGTAGAGAAAAACAAAATGGCGGAGTGTGTTGCTGAACCAACCAAGGACGAAATAAAAACTCTACTCGAAAACAAAACCACAAAAATTATCAGGTATTTAAAAGAAACAGAAATAGCTGCAAGAGTATTTTTATCACCCCCCCCCAATATCTCCTGTTCTACACTCCAGCCCAGTCGATGGCAGTAATGCACCTTTAAGTTGGTTTATCAACTGCCAAAAAAAAACCGTAAAGAAGAAGAAAAAAATCCAAAAAAAATTACATAAGAAAAAACAACAAAATATGGAATGAAAGTATTTGATGGTAAGAATTTTTTTTTCAAGAATTATTATTATCGCATTTTTCACAAATTGCTCGTCATTTCACCGGTTTGTTTATCTTCTAAGTGGAAATGATTTTGTCAGATGTTTTGTATAATTTTTTTTTTATTTATCGAATTTGCAAAAAACTAAAAATAAAAATGCTCTATTTCTCAAAATCCAATGAATGAGGATGGAATAAAACAGTTATTCCACTCAATCTCGTCGTACATGGATTATAGACAACTCGGTGCTACGCGCCTCATCAGCTATGAGCTCATGTACGACTCGATTTCAGGGAATAACTGTTAACTATACACATGAATCACATAAGTAGGAGTCGAAGAAGCACAGTGGTGGTAGTGTGTTTAAAGTCACCACTAGTCTCTTGGTTGCTTCTCTGACTAATGTCCTACTTGGGATTTTTCATGGTGAAGCTACACAAAATAAAGGTTTAAACGTTGTCACTGTATTCCTGGAAGAATCCAGGTTTTGTTAGAGAACTTCATACTTAAATAAACAGCGCCATGAAGAGTGAGAAAAACAAGTCCAAGACAAAGTTCTGGAAAAGTATCAACCAGGGACTGGATACAACAAATATCCCACACATTCCACAGAGCAATATCAAATCCATTATTATTACGGTAGTAGTAGTATTATAAAGAAAGAAAGAAAGAAAGAAAGAAAGAAAGAAAGAAAGAAAGAAAGAAAGAAAGAAAGCAGCACATCCGTGACTCTGCCAAGAGGAGACCATCCAGCAGATCTTCATGAGCAGGTAAAGAGGGGATGATTCTGAATGTGATGCTACCATCCCCAGGCTTCAGAGTGAGGATGGTGTGTTGAGTATGAAAATCATTGCAGTATTAATTCCTGTGCTAGCTTTAATAATAATAATAATAATAATAATAATAATAATAATAATAATAACTAGACAGGGACACTCTAACGAGTGCAAACCCCGCCTTTTCCCTATTAAAATACATTGGGCGAAAATTTCGAAGTTCTGCCATGACCTTGACCTTTGACCTTTGACCTCCAAAATTTAATGGTTTCCTTCCTGGGTGATTGGCAACACATGTACAAAATTTGGTCCAAATCGATCCATTGGTTCTTGAGATATCTTGCAGACACACAGACAGACAGACAGACAGACAGACAGATACACACACACACAGACTGACGCAGGTGAAAATAATAACCCCTCTGACTACTGTCGGCGGGGTTAATAATAATAATAATAAATTAAATTTATATAGCGCCTTTCAAAAAACCGAAGGACGCTTTACAATTATAAACAAGGAAAGAAAAAAAAAGAATAAAAAGATAATAAATAAATAAATAAATAAATAAATAGCAAAAAGTCCACCGAGTAGGGGTCAGGATGTAATTCCCGTGGTGTAGCAGCCACAGTCCCACCAAAAGGTGCATGAAAACAAGTCCCACATCTCCAGCACCACCGCCGTGACGCCGTCAGCAACATTGCTTGAACACCACGCCATGGATCCACACAGCGAGCAGAGAAGCTCCGCCATGCAGAGCGCTGGTGTGTCCCAAACCTGCTGCACAGCCGCCGCGACGCCACCGAGCAACATCGCTCAGAACATCACGCCAAGCGTCAAAGCGCAGAGCGCTGGACAACCATGATGTAAAATGAGCAACGAGCTCACTGCAGTCCACAGCTGGGAGCACAGGCATCACCCACAGCGAACCAAGGCCTGGAGGGAACCGACGCCCAAAACTGGGTCCGGAGCTACACTGCAACCAGCGGGCAAAACACTCAAACAAAGATCAAACTACACAAACACACAGAAAAAAATAGAAAAAGAAATAAAATAAAATAAAAAAGCTCTGATGAGAAGCGGCAGCCAGAACGCACACGACGTACTCTCAACCGGAAACGGAAACGAGAAAAAAAAATAATAATAACTAATAACTAAGAAATACAAGTCAACTATTAGCAAGTAAATATTATATTTTATTTATAAAGCACATTTAAAACAAACGTCCTTAATCCCAAAGTGCTGTGCATTGTACAGTATAAACCGTACTGTCATTGAACAAAATACTCAGCCTGATACACCACCTGAATATAAATGCCGATGTTCTGCCATTACTGTAATTGAGATGTTCACATCAATAAAGCACTCGAGATCCGTCTACAAACTGAAAGTAGAAATGAGATTGCATGTATTGGTAAAAATGAAACCCCACTTAGCGTGATGTATCCATGTATTTTTTATATAGTACTGATGTGAGGAGAGCTCATGAGGTTATTAACCCCCACCACCAGTATAACCCCCCCACTGAGAATAAAGCTCAGATGTTCCTCTGGACTGCCGGGGTGCATGGGGCTTATATCCTTCTCATTAGTGGCTTCAGGCTTCACACTCATCTGTGTGAGAGATTACAGTGAAAGTAGAGCGTGTTTTATATTAGAAATCGAGCTCATAGCATATCTCTGAGCTCAGTTCTGGGGCTGCGATGGAGCCATTAATAATCTTTGGGTAATCTTGCGGGCACTACTGAGAGAATGCTAATGAACGCCTGCTTCATACAAGCCTCTGCAAGCACCACGCTCTCTGCAAAGGTCTTGTAAATAATTTAAAAAGTCTAACAACGGGTGTCAGGGTGGTACATATCATCTGTCAGCGGGGCACCTCCCTGAGCAGTGGATCATTTTAAACAAAATATCCAAAAAAAAAAAACCAAACAAACAAAAAAAAAAACATGTTGAGCCAAAAATTTATTTCCTGAAATTCTTTCAGTTTTCTTTAAATTCACTCATTTACGCACTATGAACATGAGAAAACATACATCAAGAAATGTGGTTAGGCTTCTGTGTCCAATCAAATCAGGTACATACATTAAATAATAAATAAATAAATAAATAAATAAACTTAAAAAAAACATCCAATCAAATCAGGTCCTCATATTTTATAAAATAAATTAATAATAATAATAATAATAATAATTTATAATAATAATAATAAACACATCCAATCAAATCAGGTCCATATGTTTTATACCAGGCTTTCGTCTAAACGGGGGAATAGGGGCGCTGCGCCCTCTTACTCTCGGCGTGCACCCCCTTACCGACTCCGTGAAAACATCCCAGCAACACCACGTGACAATGTGTCTGATTATCAAATACGTTATAATTGCTCCAAAAATATTCCAATCATAGTAGATACACCGCCAGACGGTGCAAAAACAATCCGAATTGGCGTTTTCCAGACTGAGGCGCCATGTTTAGTTGTTTACTTGTCGCGGCTGCTCTCGCGAGATTTGACATGGGTTACATACAAGGTCAGCTGACTTGTAGAGCAAGATTTCTCGAGACTGAATGACCTTTCACCCACCGGCGCGGGAGCTTTTGACAGAAGTAGTTCGCGAGTTGTTTTTGTTGACACTTGGGCATTTAAAGATTTCATCCCGCGGCACGAAGCGGAAGAAAGCCAAAGACTGTCCGGGGCAGAAGAAGATTACTTCTTTCTTTTTCAATGTTGACAGACAATCTGTTACAATTTCCCTCTCAGATAGCCTCAGAATTTCCCATTGGAGCATTTTTCAAAGGCTTTGCATGGCGGGGGGGACAACCAGCACCACCCCCCCCCCCCGCTTCGCTCCCTCGCCATGGTGAGCGCCCTCATACTAGATTTTTCTAGAAAAAACCCTGTATACAAAGGAAATTAAAAAAGTAATAAATAAATAAATAAAAACATCCATCCAATCAATTTAGGTCCTCATGTTTGATAGATAGATAGATAGATAGATAGATAGATAGATAGATAGATAGATAGATAGATAGATAGATCCAATCAACTCATTATGACATTTTATTGAAAAATGTATGTCTAATTAAACATTGGTTCCTTGAGATTTATTTTAAAAATGTAGTGTAGGTCTAATCAAATTGGGTCCATGTAATTTATTTAAAGGAAAAGAAAGCCCATGGTTAAAATACAGTTACGAAGCTAGATTATGATATAAACTAACGATTCATGCAAATAATTGAAAATAAGGAGCTCACACAACTAAGATATCCATCTCCAAAAGTCAGTTTCTATACAGAATCTCCCCATCATGGACGATTTCATAAATGCCGCCATTGAAAATATTTTAACCAATCAGAAAAATCCCCCCGATCGTTTGCGGCAATGCACCCACACCACTTGGGTGCAGCACATGGAAGCTCATCTGCACTTAATCCCCCAACACACACATTGTAAGAAATCGCCGCCCCTGGCTAGAAATTATTTCGTTAAAAGTTTGTGAAAAAATGTTGAAATTCCATTTCTCTAATAAAAAAAGTGGAGGGGGAAAGATCTCATCTCATCTCATCTCATCTCATCATCTGTAGCCGCTTTATCCTGTTCTACAGGGTTGCAGGCAAGCTGGATCCTATCCCAGCTGACTACGGGCGAAAGGCGGGGTACACCCTGGACAAGTTGGAGGGGGAAAGATAATACTGATAAACAGTGAGGGAAGAGTGAACAGCTGATCTACTCCTACTGTATGTGACTGAATGGAGGGAGGTAACTTTTCATATTTATATCTCCGGTAGAAGTCGTGCTGCTGTGACGCCTCATTCTGCGGACTGGAACCTCACTAGACAACCCACAAACAGATCTGCATACAATCTGACTTATCAAAATCTGTTGAAGAGGCAAGTATGTGAGTTTTTACACGTTCCTGGCAGCATAAGCACTCGTTAGTTCGCTTCAGCCATGTGTGATCACAACGTTTGCATGGACACCATTGCATGTTGCCCATCTGTTGTTCCTCCTCAGCTTCAGGATCTGAAGAGCTGGCTTCCTGTTTTGATTCTTCCTGAGAATCACCTTCCTCAACTCTTGGCTCAAACTGAGAGTTTTCTAGGCCAGTAGAATCTGCAATGAATTTGTACTCGCTGCCTTCTGAGTCAATTTCCGCCATCTTGTCTACAGAAGTTGATTACTGCTTAATGCTTTGCCCCTTCAGTACTGAAGAGCGACACTCAGTCTTGCACCCAAGTGATGTCACGCATCGCCCTTCCAACAGGCTGCATGGCAGTAGCCTGGGCCCGTCCATCCTAAGTGTGACGTAACACGAGGGCCTGTTGCGAGCTTAGTCTGGCAAGGCAAGCTATCTACAGCTCTTCCAAGCTCCCGAAAAATCGGGAGCCAATCAACTTTGAGCATCTCCAACGGCCCTGGGTAGAAGCGTGTTCAAGGCACTGACGTAGTAGAACTGCGACCGGAAGCCATAGATTGTTTACAGAATCTATGCCGGAAGCGCTTCATTCACTAGAAACATTACGAACATGGAGCAAGTTCTCATTGAAAACGGAGCAAAGAGCAGCCCTGGAGGTATTTATTGAAAGGAAGGACGTTTTCACCTTGCTCCCGACCGGCTTCGGTAAGAGTTTAATCTACCAGTTAGCCCCGTCGTGTCACATACGTCAGAGGAAAGAGTGATGTGATTTGGTTTAAGTTTCGTCACAGCCTTTTCTGGCTTCGACCAGTAGCAAACTGAGGCATTTCAGGGAGGCAGGTCAACCACGCACTTTGGGAAACGGTTGGGCTTAATATCTTTGCCAGACCAAATGCTCGCAGAGCTTTGAAGTCGCGTTAGCCAGACTAGCATGGCAGCTTACTGGTGGCTTTAGAGCAGTGATACAAAAACACTCACAACTTTCTCATAAATGGTCAAACATGCCTGAAACTTTTCTTACAGGCTCTCAAATTTACAAGCTACCAACCCATGCATGTATTTACTTTACATTTTCCACTCCTTTAAAAAAAATGTGTATGCATGTCTAATTAAACTAGGTCCCCATGTTTTATTAAAAAAAAGTATGTCTAATCAAATTGGTTCCTTGTGATTTATTTTTAGAAAATGTACAGTATGTCTAATAAAAACTTGGATCCTCATGCTTTATTTAAAATGCATGTTTTGTCAAATTGGATCCTTGTGTTTTATTAATTTCTTAAATGTACTGTATGTCTAATCAAATTGGGTTCTTATAATTTATTTTAAAACGTATGCATGTCTAATCAACTTAGGAACTCATGTTATATTAAAAAGTGTGTGTCTAATCAAATTGGGTCCTTGTGACTTATTAAAAGAAATGCCTGTCTAATCAAATCAAATCTGATTGGGGAACATTCTGTTCTAAAGGTTCCCCCAGAGGACCAAAGGAGACCCAGTGTCAGCACTGTTTCAGAGGTAAAGTGGATCTTTATCCATACTTTCAGGATAGAAAAGTTCCGCTTTAAAATGTTCGCAGTGCCATTTGTGAATAAATATAAAATTGTACTTGTTGCGAAGTTGCTGTGGTATAAGAGGAATAAACCCCTCGGGGTTGTGCTGTTATAGGAAAGCAATCAGTAACTCCGCTTCATCCCACCACCCCATCACTCAGTATTTCACTCGAACAGCACCACACAGTGTTTATGAGTGACTCATTACCCACGGACAATAAAGTTCCCCCGATCGATATAACCGTCTCATTTTAAGCTAATGAAGCTGTGTGTGTTAGTGCTCAGTAAAACATGGATTGTGATCAGGAGGAGCCACACTTCCATCGCCAATAAACCCTTGGAGAAGACTCCCATGGCGTGCGTTAGCTATAGAATCAAAACGGCTTCCTGTTTACGGCTGGTGTAAGACACAAATGGCGGTCAGGCGTAATATCCAGCAGATCGATGCCGTTAACAGCTGGGACCGTCTGCACCTTCTGAGCATGCTCAGTGTGTCTGGGTGTGAATTATATGACATTGATTTTTAACAGGTCGATAAAACGCTCTGGCGCAGTTATAGGAAGATGAGTGACTTATCATATGCATTTCAGTGCAGCACTGCACAAACCCAAAGCAATAACCTGCTGGAACACTGAAGTGGGAAACGTGGAGAGCGAAGCCAGAGGAAGACGGAAGTAAGGGAGTGAAAACACCATGATATCTAGCAAGATATTGCAGCTAATGTAGCTAACTCTGTGCCATATTCAGAGTTGAGTTGAAGAGGATTTAACACCAAAGATCTGCATTCAGACTAAAGACTTACTGCGATTCAGAAGTTCCACACATGGGGGCGGAGTTTGTCTGTGACAGGGGCATGTCTCAGTGCTGATTGTAAACCTAAGCACATGTTTCATGTGTGATGATCAACTCGAGTGAGGAGCAGCGTTAAGTCCAGCACCACTGTCTGACAGTTTAATGTAACTGTAATACAACCCTAGTTCCAAAAAAGTTGGGATGTGTAAAACATCAATAAAAACAGAATATGATAATTTGCAAATCATGGAATCCTGATATTTCATTGCAGATAGTACAAAGACAACATATCAAATGTTGAAACTGAGAAATTTTATTGTTTTTTGGAAAATATATGCTCATTTTGAATTTGATGTCAGCAACACATTTCAGAAAAGTTGGGGCGGGGCGTGTTTACCACTGTGTTACGGCGCCTCTACTTTTAACAACACTCTATAAACGTTTGGGAACTGAGGAGACCGACTGCTGTAGTTTTAAAATAGAAATGTTGTCCCATTCTTGCCTTATATACAATTTGAGTTGCTCAACAGTTCGGGGTCTCCTTTGTCATATTTTGCAGTTCATAATGCACCAAATGTTTTAAATGGGAGACAGGTCTGGACTGCAGGCAGGCAGGCCAGTTTAGCACCTGGACTCTTTTACTATGGAGCCATGCAGTTTTAACCCTCTGGGGTTGAGAGCTTCACCAGCAAAGCTCGACAGGTTTAGAATGAGTAGGTCATGTACAGGGAGTGCAGAATTATTAGGCAAGTTGTATTTTTGAGGATTAGTTTTATTATTGAAAAACAACTATGTTCTTGATGAACCCAAAAGACACATAAATATCAAAGCTGAGTATTTTTGGAAGTTGGAGTAGGGCTTTCTTAGTTTTAGCTATCTTAGGAGGATATCTGTGTGTGCAGGTGACTATAACTGTGCATAATTATTAGGCAACTTAACAAAAAACAAACATATACCCATTTCACTCATTTATTTTCACCAGGGAAACCAATATAACAACTCAACATTCACTAATATACATTGCTGGCATTCAAAAAAAACAAAAAAAACAAATCAGTGACTAATATAGCCGCCTTTCTTTACAAGGACACTCAAAAGCCTGCCATCCATGGATTCGGTCAGTGTTTTGATCTGTTTGCGATCAACATTGCGTGCAGCAGCAACCACAGCCTCCCAGACACTGTTCAGAGATGTGTACTGTTTCCCCTCCTTGTAGATCTCACATTTGATGAGGGACCACAGGTTTTCTATGGGGTTCAGATCAGGTGAACAAGGAGGCCACGTCATTAATCTTTCTTCCTTTAGACCCTTTCTGGCCAGCCATGCTGTGGAGTACTTGGATGCGTGTGATGGAGCATTGTCCTGCATGAAAATCATGTTTTTCTTGAAGGATGCTGACTTCTTCCTGTACCACTGCTTGAAGAAGGTGTCTTCCAAAAACTGACAATAGGACTGGGAGTTGAGCTTGACGCCATCCTCAACCCGAAAAGGTCCCACAAGTTCATCTTTGATGATACCAGCCCATACCAGTACCCCACCTCCACCTTGCTGGCGTCTGAGTCGGACTGGAGCTCTCTGCCCTTTGCTGATCCAGCCACGAGCCCATCCATCTGGCCCATCAAGACTCACTCTCATTTCATCTGTCCATAAGACCTTAGAAAAATCAGTCTTGTGATACTTCTTGGCCCAGTCTTGACATTTCATCTTGTGTGTCTTGTTCAGTGGTGGTCGTTTTTCAGCCTTTGTTACCTTGGCCGTGTCCCTGAGTATTGCACACCTTGTGCTTTTTGACACTCCAGTGATGTTGCAGCTCTGAAATATGGCAAAACTGGTGGCGAGTGGCATCTTGGCAGCTTCACGCTTGACTTTCCTCAGTTCACGGGCAGTTAGTTTGCGCCTTTTTTTTTCAACGCGCTTCTTGCGACCCTGTTGACTATTTTGAATGAAGCGCTTGATTGTTCGATGGTCACGCTTCAAAAGCTGGGCAATTTTAAGAGTGCTCCATCCCTTTGCAATATATGTCACTATTTTTGACTTTTCTGAGTCCGTCAAATCCCTCTTCTGACCCATTTTGCCAAAGGAAAGGAAGTTGCCTAATAATTTTGCACACCTGATATAGGGTGTTGATGTCATTAGACCACACCCCTTTTCATTACAGAGATGCACATCACCTGGTATGCTTAATTGGTAGGAGGCTTTCAAGCCTATGCAGCTTGGAGTAGGCCAACATGCATAGAGAGGGTAATGTGGTCAACATACTCATTTGCCTAATAATTCTGCACTCCCTGTATTTAGATAAATATCTTTGTGAGTTTTTATCATACAAGTATGATAAACATATTGACAAACTACACTTTACACTCTCCTATGTGCCCTCTGCCAAATAATATGACAGTTTTTAAATTACCTAAATTAAATGAAACATAAAATTTGTCACCTTAATCAGTCACACCGGAGTCAGTACGCTGAGAGCCCACTTACACATTCATAAAGGATTATTCACATGGTAACGGCATGATAATCACTTTCACTCTTATGGTTTCGATTGGTTTCTCTTTTGTGGTGGGAACACCCATTGTAAACAGAATAAAATCTGTCAACCATAGTTTAGGTTATTTGGAGGTAAAACTTGTTGTGAGATGGCACCCGGATTTTCTGCGCTTAGGATGATTCAAGACAGTGAATCAATTCATGATTCATTTCATGATTCAGGACAGTGATTCAATTTCAGGACAGGAAATTAATTCATGATTCAATTCCTGATTCAGGACAATGATTCAATTCAATCTTGAGAACTGCGACACTGATGATGAGCGGTGACTTTTTTTAGTTCGACTCAATCCAGCCACAGATCAACTCAAGTAAGTGTAAATATTTCTTCTATTTCTGATGAGCAGATCGGTTGATATGTTGTGCACTGTAGTGCAAACACAGGAAAAATGACTGAGAAGTTTTTACAGAGTTAAAAGTATTTTCCTCAAAAATAGTTAATTTTGCTCTTCTTTGAGTTTAGAGAGTAAAATTTGAAGTTGGAGCAAAATTACAGAGTAAATGTGTAACAGAATAACAGAGTTGGTTGTGGCTCTGAACTGAGCAAAATAGTACAAGAGTTAATTTCAAGACACTGAATAGAGTCAAAAACCAAAATAAAGTCAAATAGCAGATAAATGAAGGTGTTATAAAAAGCAGTTTTAGAACTGTGTTGGAATGTGTGAAAAAAACATGACCTCATCCATTGGGACTTGACCTGATGAGATTAAGAGTTGGCAGTGGGAGGGGTTTTCACTCTTCTCATTGAATGAATGGAATTTTTTTACCCTCCTCATTGAATACCCCTCCCACTGCCAACCCTTTATCCTAAAACAATAGGGCACGCACACACACACACACACACACACATATACACACATACAGTGCTCAGCATAAATGAGTCCACCCCCTTTGAAAAGTAACATTTTAAACAATATCTCAATGAACACAAACAATTTCCAAAATGTTGACAAGACAGACCCCAGAGAGTTAATATGTGCAGAAAGCGGTTTGGTGTTGTCTTGCTGAAAGAAGGAAAGCCTTCACAGAAAAAGATTTGGTCTGGATGGCAGCATATTGCTCTGAAACGTGTTTATATCATTCAGCATTAATGATGCCTTCCCAGATGTACAAGCTCCCCATGTCATGTGCACTAACGCCCCCTCATACCATCACAGATGCTGCTTTTGAGCTGTGCACTGATAACAAGCCGGATGGTCCCTCTCCTCTTTAGCCTGGAGGACGTGGTGTCCATGATTTCTAAAAAGAATTTCTACTTTTGATTCGTCAGACCTTGGGGCAGTTTTCCACTTCGCCTCAGTCCATCGTAAAAGAGCTCGGGCCCAGAGAAGGGGGTGGGGTTTCTGGATATTGTTTATATCTGGTTTTAACTTGCATTTGTGGATGCAGTAATGAAGTGTTTTCACAGACGATGGTTTTCTGAAGTGTTCCTGAGCCCATACAGTGATTTCCACTACAGACACGTGTCTGCTTTTAATGCAGTGTCTCCTGAGGGCCTGAAGATCACAGGCATCCAGTGTCAGTTTTCAGCCTTGTCTCTTGCATACAGAGATTTCTCCAGATTCTCTGAAGCTTTTAATGATATTATGGACCACAGATGATGTGATCCACAAATTCTTTGCAGTTTTACATTGAGGAATGTTATTCTTAAATTGTTGCACTGTTTGTCCACACAGTCTTTCACAGAGCGGTGAACCCCGCCCCATCTTTACTTCTGAGAGACTCCGCCTCTCTGGGATGCTCTTTTTATACCCAATCATCTTACTGACCTGTTGACAATTAACCTAATTATTGTTATTATTTTTTTTAGCATTACACAACTTTTTCAGTCTTTTGTTGCCCCGTCCCAACTTTTCTGAAACGTGTTGCTGACATCAAATTCAAACTGATTTTTCAAAAAGCAATACAATTTCCCAGTTTCAGCATTTGATATGCTGTCTTTGTTTTATTTTCAATGAAATATTGGGTTTCCATTATTTGTAAATCTTCACATTCTGTTTTTATTGATGTTTTACCGTGTCCCAACTTTTTTGGAATTGGGGTTGTAAAAGTATGGCAATGTTTCCTACATCCTGTGCAGACATTATGATTTCATTCATTCAGGAAATGACAGCGCATGATGTGTGCGTGTGTACAGTACATATACCGTATAATCTCTAATGAACGCCCCCGGGGGTGTTACATTTTTCAAAAGGGGGGCGTTTATTAGGGGTAAAAAAAAAATCACAGTTGATCGAATTTTTCAAACCCTAACATAACTGCCCTACTAATTTTCCCTAACTTTCATACGTTTTCTAGGTGAAAAGTCGTCGAATTAAGTGTTTTTAAAAATTTTTTTTTTTTTTTATTTGGGGCGCTTCCTGGAGTGTATACGGTAATGCAGGTGTTCATTCGGCGAGGAAACAGCCCAGATATAGCTCGCATGTCGGCTGGCTTGACACTTTTGATCTTTTCGCCGACCACTGTTACATCACTCACTTTGCATAAAGCTCCCTTTTTGCAGAAGTCACGCACCTCCCAGATAATTTGATCTGATCATTCTGTTTCTAATCGTAAAGATGGATACACATGTTGAAAAACACAAATCCTACACTGCGAGTTTTAAGCTAAAAGTCGTAAAAATGGTATTCGATTTGGATACTGGACTTGGATAGAAAACCTGGGGTATGTAAAACTGTTCAGACTGTTAGTTTTTTTTTAATTTTGAAATTTTTTTTTTCCGAAATATGGGGGGAGGGCGCGTTAATTAAGGAGGGGGCGTTCATTAGAGGTTATATGGTATATCACTCCGTGCTGGATCAAGTGCTATTCTACAGTGTGTGCTGCTGAATGAGGAGTACGGAAGCCATATTGTTGAATTAAAACCGTGATGGGTGTGATGATTATAAATCTGGCTGTTCATGCACTCATATGGTATACAGTATTTGTGATATACGAGATTCCTGTTAGATTTATTTCAGCACTTGCCATCTTCTCTTTCATCTATCACTATATGAGTGTTTTATTTTGCTTATCAGGAGCTGTGGAAATATTGTGGTTTTTATCACTGAAGTCACTGAATCCATATACAATGAGATGTTCATCCTCCATCTCTCTCTCTCTCTCTCTCTCTCTCTCAACACACACACAAAATAAAAGCATGAAGAATCTTTGATCTCTGTTTGGATATCAATTTAATAAATGTGAGAAGAAAATAAAAAATATATTTTAAAAAAGAGCTGCAATGATGCAAAAGTCATGCTGAGATGAATAAGCTGCATGAAGACGCTCGAGCCAAAGAGAGCAACAGAGAGAAATAAGAGTGATTTGGAGTTTAAAGGGATCTCTGAGTGTATTACAGTAATAATGTTCAATAATAAATCAACTGGAACACTCCAACAGGTCTGCTCTCTCTCTGTGTGTTGCATGCTGGGAGCTGGGTGTGTGTGAGGCGTGTCACAGGTGGAGGTGTTTGCGGGAGTTTGGCGGAGAGCGTGAATTGTTTTCTCTATTTTGTTCTTTTTTTCTTCTTGCCTTCATTTCTTCTTTTTTTGCATGCATGATAAGGTGAGGGTTTTTTTCTTGTTTATTGCTGTGTGTTGAATGTTAAGTAGGGAAAAGTTTGTGGATTTTTTCAGGAGGAATGGTGTCCCTCGGGACGCCTCTTCCGTCCATCCGTCAGGGTGTGTTAATAGCCCTACCGGATCCCGGTGTGACGGCGGAGGAGGTTTTACTGGCTGTCAGTGAGAAAATACGACATGAGAATGTACTCGATGCTTCTCGGATGAACAGGACAGTGGTGGTGTTCCTCAAGGAAGAGAAACATGTCAGTGACTTAATCTCAAGTCGTGTAATCATCACTGATCTGTTAACCCAACTCTCCCTGTTAGCAGTTCCCTCTACTCATGTAACAGTGTCAGTTGTTCCTCCGTTTATCCCAAAGGCTCTGTTAGAGAAAGAGCTAAGAAGGTTTGGGAAATTTGCTAGCGGGTTTTGTACGATCAGTCTGGTCTGTAAAGACCCAACATTGAGACATGTCCAGTCTCTGAGGAGACAGGTGTCCATGTTTCTTGACTCTCCCACTTAAACACTGGAGGTTTCATTCCAAGTGAAATTTGGTGACGGTCATTATATGGTGTATGTGAGCGTTGGACAGATGAAGTGCTTTGAGTGTGGTGATATCGGCCATAAATGGTACACATGCCCTCATAAACAACAAGAGGCTAACACTGTTGATAGTGCAGTAGGCTGTGATGACGATGTTGGAGGGGAGCGGACGGTGGAGCCTGCTGCTGTCGCCAGGGAAGTGTAGGCCTCTGCGAGTAGCGGTGGGCGCGTCGCTGCTGTTGAGGAGGCAAATACCTCCATGAGCACCAGCGAGTCTGCTGTTGTCGCCGGGGAGGCGAATACCTCCGTGAGCACCGGCAAGTCTGCTGTTGTCACCGGGGAGACGAATACCTCTGCGGGTACCGGTGGGCCTGTTACTGCCACTGAGGAGAGAATACTTGATACTCCCTATTAGTCAGACAGAACTGAGGAAGTCTTTCAGATGAGAGGCGAAACGTCTTCAAGAATCTTCAAGCAAGTCCAGTTGCTCTCTTCTACCAACCACAGATTACTATGTACCTGGATGACTGAGTATCTTCACAGATATGTGACCCCTCACCGAATCCAGGGACACATGTTGGCCGAAATGAATCCGAGATAATCGCAAAAGAAGCATTTTTTTTCGAAATTTGTGATTTTTGTTTTTTTCCATCATGTGCAAGTTGAGATCTTGAAGAATGCAATCAGTATTTCAGATAATAGATTGTTTTGTTGGAAAAGCATACATTTTTTGTTGCAAATTGTCTCGTTTTTGTCAGGACTGTAGCCTGCTGGGGGGTGTGGGTAAATTACCATATGGGCCATTCACATGATGATTTAAGTCTTTTGGTTTTTTTTTTTCCGCGAATCAGCTGTATGATCCGAGTTGAACGCATGGCTACTTAACCTGCATACAGGCGTGTGATTTCACTATGGAATGAGTTACTAAACAGAGCGCAGAGGAGCTGAAACACCGCGAAGCAAACAGACACTCGGTATTTACATCGGAGATAACCATTTCTCGCAAAAAAAAACGCAACCTCGTTTTCCAGATTGAATGGAATACTTGAATGATCGGATGATACACGGACCGTTCTAGGATTACATTCCATCAGAGGCATTGGTGTGTGCAAGGCGCCGTTTCTCTTTCTGATGGGGTAAGTTTATTAATCTAAGGCTGTGTGGTTATTTTTGCATGTAACGGAGAGTGTTGTGGTTTGGTTAAGCCTAGGTCACAACCGGACGTACGATTTTTTGGCCGTGTGATTTTTGGCGTTTCCCAAATCGCTGCGTTTTTTTTTTTTTTTGTTCATGGAGAAAGACGCGCGTTGGCTGTAAGTTTGTCTTGCAACCTGAAAAAACCGTAAGCGCCCGTAGAGTTTGTTTGACATGACAAAGAACCTCTGCGGCCGGTCTGCGGCTCGAAAATCAGCACGTCACACGCGCGCTCTCGTGCTTTTCACACACGCGCGCTCTCGTGCGTTTCATGCGCGCTCTCGTGTGTTTCTTGCATGTAGACCGGCCGTAGGAGCACAGTACTGTACGGCCGGTTGTGACCGAGGCTTTACATGAAACTAGTGTTGTGTTAGTTGTGTCATCATCGTGCTATCTTTCTTTCTTACGGTGTGAGTAATTTTTCAACCACAAAGCGTTAAAGTATACTTTAGGACTTATTTTTGTACAACCCCGATTCCAAAAAAGTTGGGACAAAGTACAAATTGTAAATAAAAACGGAATGCAATGATGTGGAAGTTTCAAAATTCCATATTTTATTCAGAATAGAACATAGATGACATATCAAATGTTTAAACTGAGAAAATGTATCATTTAAAGAGAAAAATTAGGTGATTTTAAATTTCATGACAACAACACATCTCAAAAAAGTTGGGACAAGGCCATGTTTCCCACTGTGAGACATCCCCTTTTCTCTTTACAACAGTCTGTAAACGTCTGGGGACTGAGGAGACAAGTTGCTCAAGTTTAGGGATAGGAATGTTAACCCATTCTTGTCTAATGTAGGATTCTAGTTGCTCAACTGTCTTAGGTCTTTTTTGTCGTATCTTCCATTTTATGATGCGCCAAATGTTTTCTATGGGTGAAAGATCTGGACTGCAGGCTGGCCAGTTCAGTACCCGGACCCTTCTTCTACGCAGCCATGATGCTGTAATTGATGCAGTATGTGGTTTGGCATTGTCATGTTGGAAAATGCAAGATCTTCCCTGAAAGAGACGTCGTCTGGATGGGAGCATATGTTGCTCTAGAACCTGGATATACCTTTCAGCATTGATGGTGTCTTTCCAGATGTGTAAGCTGCCCATGCCACACGCACTAATGCAACCCCATAGCATCAGAGATGCAGGTTTCTGAACTGAGCGCTGATAACAACTTGGGTCGTCCTTCTCCTCTTTAGTCCGAATGACACGGCGTCCCTGATTTCCATAAAGAACTTCAAATTTTGATTCGTCTGACCACAGAACAGTTTTCCACTTTGCCACAGTCCATTTTAAATGAGCCTTGACCCAGAGAAGACGCCTGCACTTCTGGATCATGTTTAGATACGGCTTCTTCTTTGAACTATAGAGTTTTAGCTGGCAACGGTGGATGGCACGGTGAATTGTGTTCACAGATAATGTTCTCTGGAAATATTCCTGAGCCCATTTTGTGATTTCCAATACAGAAGCATGCCTGTATGTGATGCAGTGCCGTCTAAGGGCCCGAAGATCACGGGCACCCAGTATGGTTTTCCGGCCTTGACCCTTACGCACAGAGATTCTTCCAGATTCTCTGAATCTTTTGATGATATTATGCACTGTAGATGATGATATGTTCAAACTCTTTGCAATTTTACACTGTAGAACTCCTTTCTGATATTGCTTCACTATTTGTCGGCGCAGAATTAGGGGGATTGGTGATCCTCTTCCCATCTTTACTTCTGAGAGCCGCTGCCACTCCAAGATGCTCTTTTTATACCCAGTCATGTTAATGACCTATTGCCAATTGACCTGATGAGTTGCAATTTGGTCCTCCAGCTGTTCCTTTTTTGTACCTTTAACTTTTCCAGCCTCTTATTGCCCCTGTCCCAACTTTTTTGAGATGTGTTGCTGTCATGAAATTTCAAATGAGCCAATATTTGGCATGAAATTTCTAAATGTCTCACTTTCGACATTTGATATGTTGTCTATGTTCTATTGTGAATACAATATCAGTTTTTGAGATTTGTAAATTATTGCATTCCATTTTTATTTACAATTTGTACTTTGTCCCAACTTTTTTGGAATCGGGGTTGTACTTCATAATTGTTTTGGGCATACTTTGCATGGAAGGAAAATTGACGTGATGATCTTTGTTTACAGTACATGAAAGTGGCATCGTGCTAGCTAGTAGGGGGTAGGGCTTTCCTTAATATCATGCAAATGAGCACCATTATGTGCCCGCCCTACACCCAGAGTAGCTGAGATGGAAAACTTTGAGGGCGATTTTCTCCCTTTTCTGTTTTAAGAAGTATACACTTTCAAAAGGCCACACATTCTTCAAATATTGTCAGATCTCCACATGGAAGGCATCATTGGAAAGCTTAGAAACTGTACTTTCTGAATCTGTCAATAACTCAAAATGCCCCAGGCAGACATGTGTCCCTGGATTCTGGATCTGGGCACATATGTTTCTACGCACTTTGGGATGAGTTCCCTTCGACTGGTGCGGGAGTATGAAAGGACTTCCAGAAAACTGGCAGACATCTTAGCCAGAGAGGATCGTTCATTTTTGTCAACCTGGAACGACCATCACTGAACAGAGGTGGGTGTCTAAGACATCTTTTATCAGCCACCTACAATGCAGCCATCAGCATTCTGATTCGGATTCTATGATGATCCATGAGAGGATAAATACTTGATACTCCCTATTAGTCAGACAGAACTGAGGAAGTCTTTCAGATGAGAGGCGAAATGTCTTCAAGAATCTTCAAGCAAGTCCAGTTGCTCTCTTCTACCAACCACAGGAGACGAATACCTCTGCAAGCACTGGCGAGTCTGCTGTTGTCACCGGGGAGGCAAATACCTCCGTGGGTACTGGTGGACTTGTTACTGCTGCTGAGGAGGTGAATACCTCCATGAATACCGGCGAACCTGCTGAAGTTGGGCAGGTGTTTGCACCTGCAGGTGTGGCGGCAAGTGTGTGTGACACAGAGGATGATGGTTTAAACAGTCAGTGTGGAGGAGAGGTGGAGAATAAAGCCTATGAAATGGAGTCAGAGTGTGGGTCTATTGGTGAAAGCTCACAGCAGAATGAGTTATACTCATTCTAAGAAATTGATGACTTTTTAAATGATCCTTTTGGAAAAACTGTAAAAATTACGGACTATTTCAGTGACACAGACAAATTTGTTAGATCAGTTATGGCTTGGCGAAAACATGTTGGACTTGTTATACTGGATGTGAAGAAATGTTTCCGTCTTAATAAACATATCACAGCTTTAAGTAAGATGGCAAAGGAAAGAACCAGCAAAAGGCTGAAACTATCTAAATGATTTTATGATCATGCATCACTAGGTGTGTTTCCTCTCTCTACTGTCTCCTTCTGTTTCTATCTTTCTCTTCTTTTCTGAAACCATGCACACACTCAAGGTAGCTTCTTTAAATATAAACGGTGTCAGGGATGGACAGAAGAAAGCTCTAGTTGCTGAAGTAATCCAACAAAAACAAATAGACAGTTTTGTTTTGTTTTTTTGCAGGAAACCCACAGTGACAGGGAAAACGAGATGGACTGGGACCTGTGGTGGGAGGGTTTATACACACTCAGCCATGGTTCTAACTGCTGTATGGGGGGGGGGATCTTCTGCAGCAATTTTGAACAGTTCTGGTTAAGGTGGAGATCTGAGAAAGCCAACTTCATATCTCTGAAGCAGTGGTGGGAGGTTGGAAAATCTCGGATACTAATTTTTTTTTTCAGCAGTACACATCCTTCTCTACAACACAGCTCCAAATGTCCATTCAGCACTTAGAGAACAGTATCCATGACACTGAGGGTGGCTTACATCTGAAACCAACTTCTGCTACCTAAAATTCATTGAACAATAAAAGTTGGCACTTAGAACTCTTTTGGAGGAGTGGGTGAAGGAAGCAATGGTTAGATTGCGTTTCCAGAACATCAAGGACATGAACGCTTCAAGCTCCTTCTTCTTCAATCTGGAGAGGAATACTAGGAGGAGGAAAATGATGACATGTCTGAAGCTCCTGAATGGGACAGTAACAACAGATCCCCAAAAAAATGAGGAACTGCGCTGTGGATTTCTACACCAACTTGCTCTCAGCAGACCGCTGCAGTCCAGGGTGTGCTGCCAAGCTGCTTGAGGGGCTTCCACAGCTGAACCCACAGCAGAAAACTGATCTGGATCGGGAGCTCAGTCCAACTAACTACAGCTGTTGGTCAGATGGCTTCAGGACGAGCACTAGGACTGGATGGGCTCACTGCCGATTTCTTTAAGCAGTTCTGGGGGATCATCAGCACAGATCTACATGAGGTGTTACTAGAATGTTTTAATGGAGGGTCGCTGCCTTCATCTTGTCAGAGGGCAGTTCTCTCCCTTTTACTGAAAAAAGGGGATTTGGCACTTTTAAAGAACTTGAAACCAGTGGCTCTTTTATGCACTGACTATAAAATACTCTCCAGAGCACTGGCTAACAGACTGAGAGACTAGAACACATGGACCAGACATACTGCATTCCAGGGAGAACTATATTGGACAATCTGTTTCTGATTTGGGATTTAATTGATGTTTGTAATGTTTATGATTTAAACCTTGGTATAATTTCTTTGGACCAGGAAAAAGCTTTTGATAGGGTGGATCACAATTATTTATTTTCTACACTGCGTGCATTTGGGTTTGGTGATTCTTTTGTGTCATGGAGGGGGGGTATTTACGGTGGGGCAGAGTGCTTAGTTAAAATGGGGGGTGGGTTGAGTCGGCCTTTTCCGGTTAAAAGGAGGATAAGACGGGGCTGTCCCGTCTCAGGGCCACTATACAGTCTGGCCATCAAGCGCTTACCGGGCAGGCTGAGGAATCATCTTCATGGTTTCCTCCTACCAGGGTCATGGCATGCTTCTGCTTTTAGAGTCTCTGCATATGCTGATGATGTAAATGTTTTTATAAGAGGCCAGAGAGACATAGAAGCCTTGAGAGACAGTTTGAGGCTAAAGTGCCTTGCAAAAGTATTCATACCCCTTGATCTTTTTCACATTTTTCCACCGTACAACCACGAACTTAAAAGTTTTTTAATTGAGATTTTATGTGATAGACCAACACAGAGTAGTACGTAATTGTGAAGTGAAACGAAAATGATAAATGGTCTTCAAAATTTTAAACAAATAAAAATCTGAAAAATTTGGTGTGCATTAGTATTCAGCCCCCTGTCCTCTGATACCTCTAAATACAATCCAGTGCAATCAATTGCCTTCAGAAGTCATCTAATTAGTTAATAGAGTCCTACTGTGTGTAATTTACTCTCAGCATAAATACACTTGTTCTGTGAAGGCCTCAGTGGTTTGTTAGAGAACACTGAAGAACAAACAGCATCATGAAGACCAAAGAACTCACCAGACAGGTCAGGGATAAAGTTCTGGAGAAGTTTAAAGCAGGGTTAGGTTATAAAAAAATATCCCAAGCTCTGAACATCTCAAGAAGCACTGTTCAATCCATCATTCAAAAATGGAAAAAGTATGGCACAACTGCAAACCTACCAAGACATGGCCGTCCACCTAAACTGACAGAGCGAGCAAGGACAGCACTGGTCAGAGAAGCAGCCAAGAGGCCCATGATCACTCTGGAGGAGCTGCAGAAATCCACAGCTCAGGTGGGAGAATCTGTGCACAGGACAACTATAAGTCGTACACTCCACAAATCTGGCCTTTTTGGAAGAGTGGCAAAAAGAAAGCCATTGTTGAAAGACAGGCATAAGAAGCTATGTAGGGGACACAGCAAACATATGGAAGAAGGTGCTTTGGTCAGATGAGACCAAAGTTGAACTTTTTGGCCTAAATGCAAAGCGCTATGTGTGGCGGAAAACTAACACTGCTCATCACCCTGCACACACTGTCCCCACTGTGAAACATGGTGGTGGCAGCATTATGCTATGGGGATGCTTTTCTTCAGCAGGGACAGGGAAGCTGGTCAGAGTTGATGGGAAGATGGATGGAGCTAAATACAGGGCAATCCTGGAAGAAAACCTGTTGGAGGCTGCAAAAGACTTGAGACTGGGAAGGAGATTCACCTTCCAGCAAAACAATGACCCTAAACATACAGCCAGAGCTACAATGGAATGGTTTAGATCAAAGAATATTCATGTGTTAGAATGGCCCAGTCAAAGCCCAGACCTAAATCCCATTGAACATCTGTGGCAAGACTTGAAAATTGCTGTTCACAGACACTCTCCATCCAATCTGGCTGAGCTTGAGCTATTTTGCAAAGAAGAATGGGCAAAAATTTCAGTGTCTAGATGTGCAAAGCTGGTAGAGACATACCACAAAAGACTTGCAGCCGTAATTGCAGCAAAAGGTGGCTCTACAAAGTATTGACGCAGGGGGGCTAAATACTAATGTACATCACATTTTTCAGATTTTTATTTGTTTAAAATTTTGAAGACCATTTATCATTTTCGTTTCACTTCACAATTATGTGCTACTCTGTGTTGGTCTATCACATAAAATCTCAATAAAAACCTTTTAAGTTCGTGGTTGTAAGGTGGAAAAATGTAAAAAAGTTCAAGGGGTATGAATACTTTTGCAAAGCACTGTATATGAGAGAACATCCTCAGCCAAAATGAACTGGAGTAAGAGCGAGGCTTTTCAGATGGGCCAGTGGGAAGAGGGAACATTGCCAGCTCTGCCTGGAGGCCTACAGTGGGGAAGTAGGGGGTTAAAGGTCTTGGGGCACAGAAGGTTATCAACAGCACAACTGGGAGGGTGTGAGGGAGAAGGTGTGTACAAGGTTGTCTAAACGGAAATGGTTGCTACCCCAGCTGTCGTATAGGGGTCAAGTTCTGGTTGTCAATAACTTGGTTGCTTCGACACTATGGCACAGACTGATTGTTCTCTCCCCATCTAGAGGTCTGATTGAGGACATTCAGCGAACCATTGTGGATGACTTCTAGACAGGACAAAAATGGATACAGGCTGCAGCTTTGTACCCGACAGTGGAGGAGGGAGGACAAGGCCTCATAGACATCTCTGCCTGGCTGATGGCTTTCAGGCTGCAGACTACCCAGAGACTGTTGTATCAGGTTGGTGTGAGGTGGCTGGAAACGGCCAGTGCTGTCCTGCAGAAAGCTGGGCGTCTGGGTTACAGTAAGCAGCTGTTCTTGCTGAGGCAGGAGGAAGCTGACCTGACTGGACTTACCCCTTTCTACTCTTCGGTTTAAGAGTGTTGGAGAGTACTGAAGGTAACCGGAGATCCTGCTCCTACCTGTGGCTGTTGGAGGAGCCTTTGTTCTTCAACAGTCTCATTAGAGCAGAGGTTCTGACATCAGCCAGTCTAAGATCTTCTCTCAGAGAGGCTGGATGTCAAGTCAAGTTTATTTGTATAGCGCTTTTAACAATAAATATTGTCGCAAAGCAGCTTTACAGAATTTGAATGACTTAAAACATGAGCTAATCTATCCCCAATGAGCAAGCCTGTGGCGACGATGGCAAGGAAAATCTCCCTCAGACGACATGAGGAAGAAACCTCGAGAGGAACCAGACTCAAAAGGGAACCCATCCGCATTTGGGCAACAACAGACAACATGACTATAACATTAACAGTTTTAACATGAAGACAGTTTCGTTGATGTTATAAACTCTTCATTGATGGAAACTTGAGTGCAAAACTGTTCATGACAACTGCAGTCCTAAAGTTAGCAAGCCAACTGTAGTCCTCAACCATAAAAGCATTACTGTAAGAGTCCAGAGCGTCTTCCAGGTGTGACTTTCAACTGTCCATATGAGGCCATCCTCCACAGGAGCGATGCGATGAGACTCCAATCAGACACAGGGCACCAGGATGGATCAGGCAGGTTCAAGGAGCAGAAGAGGCCAGCATCTCGATCCCAGGACCGACATGTAACTCAGAGGGACAGTTTTTTTTTTGTTTGTTTGTTTGTTTTTTTTGTGTAAAGCTCGGTCACCTGCTGATGCCTGTGGAGGTCCTGGAGCAGACCATAAACATCAGACCGAGGCTGCTGTCCAGAGTGGTGGACGAGGTGTTAAGATCATTACCAGAAGGTCTGAAGGCCTTTATCACAGAGGATGCTTCCCTTCCTGATCACTGGGATGAAGCTGCTGAATATACCTTTCCTCTCCTGGATGTTAGTGCCAATAGTGCTGGATGGCAAGAGGGAGAAGATTGTCTCCTTTCCTTCAGAACACCACAGCTGGGAAAGTTTGAAGGCTTGGGGAAGAAAACGCTATATTTCACGTGTGTGAAAGTACGGAACTTTCAGTCACTTTGGGACATAAAAATGTCAAGGTGGGCTGAGCTTTTTGGCCCAGGCTCATCCCCGAAAGGCTGCTGGTGGTCCCTGTATCAACGGCCCATTGAAAAATGGGCAGCTGACCTCCAACGGAGGGTCATGCATGGGGCAATAGCCACAAACAGACACACAGCACACCTGGATCCTGATTCCTGATCACAGGGAGTTTTTTTTTTTGTTTGTTTGTTCACAGCCAGAGACTTTAGCACATTTATTTGTTCAGTGTTCACATTTAGTTGCACTTTTTGATCTGTTGAGGGGACTGCTTCAGGGTTTGGGGGAGCACTTTTCTGTTCAGTTGTTTATTTATGGTCCAAAGTATTCAGCAAAGAAAGGGAAGATCGACTCACTAATTATTTTTTTGTTAGCAACTGCAAAGTTGTCTATTTGGTTGAGTCGTAAAAACGGGCATCAGGGTGTGGGCTCTGTGGACGCTGAGCAGATCTGCAGAGGGCTTCTTAAACAAGGATCAGACTGAAACATGCTTTTTATACTTTGGTGGATGATCTGAGGACTTTCAGTGACCTGCGGGCTGTGGGAGGTGTACTGTGTACTCTCAGAATTGAGGGAGAGTTGCTGCTTTCATTTTGATTTTCTTTTTTTTTCTTTTTGTGTGTGTTTTTCGACTTGAGCAATGACAAAGGTTAATTGATGCCTTTTGTTTTTACTTTTTCTTTAATAAAGGTTTTCTGAAGCCAACTCTCTCTCTGTCTGTCTGTCTGCCTGCCTGCCTGCCTGTCTCTCTCTCTAATATACACACACATTATACCTGCATCCACTAGTACACTTGAGTCCAAACAAACAAAAATAATAATAATAATAATAATAATAATAATAACAATAATAATAACTGATTTTATGATGAGAACAATGCTATTTATAATGTTTTTCTCTACATATTTAAAATAAAATTCAATATCTACACTGTTACATTAATACCTATAATCCATTATATTAACTTCCATAATGTCTATATTATAGTCTATAAATATCTAATGTGTATAATATATTGAATATATCTATCTTACAAACTTCATCTAACATCTGTCTGTCTCAAAAAATCTTGGATTATGATAATGTGTTCTATAAATGTCTATCACGGACAGTTTATGTTGCTCCAAAATCTCAGTGTACTTTTCTGCATTAATGCTCCATCACAGAAGTAAGTTACCTTTGCCCACGGGCGCAGATAGAGGGGGGGACGGGGGGGATTCGTCCCACCCAGATTTAAATTCACCTCGTTCGGTCCCCCCCACTTATAGGGAGGAAAAAACGTCTATGCTATCTTTCTTTGCATAAGGCAAACCTCACGGAAAAATCAAAAGACTAATTACCATTCGGTTTATTGAGGTGCACAGCAGTGTATACATAGTTGCAACTGCGCAGACTGCACAGGTTGCGAGCTCGAGCTTGGTTGCTATGGTTACCCATAACAAGTTTGACAGGCATATCAGGGACAGCGCCTCCTAGTTCAGGACCCCAACACGGCATGATGAAGGGTGCCAAAAGGCAGAAAACGATTGCATCGTTTTTTCAAAAAAAAAAAAACGACTGTAAGTAAACTGTGCCTTACTTTATCATATCACCTTGCAATTTTTTGATAGTCTGTTCAAAGTAATGTCGTAGTGAAAGTAAAATCGTACGGAGTAGAGATGCCTTTCTGGTAGCCTCCTTCTTTCGGTGGCAGCCTGTAGATACAGTGCTCAGAAGGCAGTTTTAATGTTTAATCTGGCGTTCCCTGCCATAATTTCAGCAAGCATAGTGTTTCATAAGGAAACTTTGCGAAGAGTTGTTGACTGACTGCCGCTCACGCAACACACAGGCATAGTTAGAAAGTCAGGATGCACTGGTTTACACTTTACACACACACGTAGCCCAGCCTCTCGCTATGTTTAACAGTTGGAACTTAGCGGTTTTAAAACTAGTTTTGCAGTTGCTGTGCGTGATGATAATGTGTAAACTTTGGATTTCCATAGGCTATGTTAAAATGTTATCATTGTCCTGGCCTGCAGGTAGTTCCTGGTGATGGCAGTGAGGGAGGTGAAATAACATGTATACACACTACCGTTCAAAAGTTTGGGGTCACCCAGACAATTTTGTGTTTTCCATGAAAAGTCACACTTTTATTTACCACCATAAGTTGTAAAATGAATAGAAAATATAGTCGAGACATTTTTCTGGCCATTTTGAGCATTTAATCGACCCCACAAATGTGATGCTCCAGAAACTCAATCTGCTCAAAGGAAGGTCAGTTTTATAGCTTCTCTAAAGAGCTCAACTGTGTTCAGCTGTGCTAACATGATTGTACAAGGGTTTTCTAATCATCCATTAGCCTTCTGAGGCAATGAGCAAACACATTGTACCATTAGAACACTGGAGTGAGAGTTGCTGGAAATGGGCCTCTATACACCTATGGAGATATTGCACCAAAAACCCCACATTTGCAGCTAGAATAGTCATTTACCACATTAGCAATGTATAGAGTGGATTTCTGATTAGTTTAAAGTGATCTTCATTGAAAAGAACAGTGCTTTTCTTTCAAAAATAAGGACATTTCAAAGTGACCCCAAACTTTTGAACGGTAGTGTGTGTGTATGTATATATATATATATATATATATATATATATATATATATATATATATATACATACACACACATATATACACACAAAATGGAATCATTTGCTGACAGCTCAGTCCCCCCCAGTTCAAAAATCCTATCTGCGCCCCTGCCTTTGCCAAGGGCACTGACCCAACCCTATACCATGACACCCTGGCTTTTGGACTTGTTCCTGGTAACAGTCTGATACGTTTCGTCTTCAGAGCACATGGCATCCATCCATCCATTACCTGTAGCTGCTTTATCCTGCTCTACAGGGTCGCAGGCAAGCTGGAGCCTATCCCAGCTGACTATGGGTGAGAGGCAGGGTACACCCTGGACAAGTCGCCAGGTCATCACAGGGCTGCACATGGTGTCCATTTCTTCCAAAAAAAAGACCTGGAATCCTGATTCATCTGACCACAATACACGTTTCCACTGTGTGATGGTCCATCCCAGATGCCTCCTAGCCCAGAGAAGTCGACGGTGCTTCTGGACACAGTTAACATAAGGCTTCCTTTGTGCACAGTAAAGTTTTAACTGGTGTTTGTTGATGTAACTCCATATTGTACACTGAGTGCAGAATTATTAGGCAAGTGAGTATTTTGACCACAACATCCTTTTAATGCATGTTGTCCCACTCCAAGCTGTTTAGGCTTGAAAGCCTACTACCAATTAAGTATATCAGGTGCTGTGCATCTGTGTAATGAGAGGGGGTGTGGTCTAATAACATCAACACCCTATATCAGGTGTGCATAATTATTAGGCAACCTCTTTTCCTCTGTCAAAATGGGTCAGAAGAGAGATCTGACAGACTTTGAAAAGTATAAAATTGTGAGATGTCTTGCAGACGGATGCAGCACTCTTGAAATTGCGAAGATGTTGAAACGTGATCACCGAACAATCAAGCGTTTCATTGCAAATAGTCAACAGGGTCGAAAGAAGCGTGTGGGGGAAAAAAAGCGCAAAATAACTGCACATGATCTGCGGAAAATCAAGCATGAAGCTAACAAGCAGCCATTAGCATCCAGTTCTGCCATATTCCAGAGTTGCAACATTCCTGGAGTGTCAAAGAGTACAAGGTGTGCAATACTGAGGGACATGGCCAAGGTAAGGAAGGCTGAAAAACGACCACCACTGAGTAAGGCACACAAGATAAAACGTCAAGACTGGGCCAAGAAATATCTTAAGACTGATTTTTCTAAGGTGCTGTGGTCTGATGAGATGAGAGTGACTCTTGATGGGCCAGATGAATGGGCCTGTGGCTGGATCAGTAATGGGCACAGAGCTCCACTCCGACTCAGACGCCAGCAAGGTGGAGGTGGAGTACTGCTATGGGCTGGTATCATCAAAGATGAGCTTGTTGGACCTTTTTGAGTTGAGGATGGACTCAAACTCAACTCCCAGACCTACTGCCAGTTCCTGGAAGAAACCTTCTTCAAGCAGTGGTATAGGAAAAAGTCAGCATCTTTCAAGAAGAACATGATTTTCATGCAGGATAACGCTCCATCTCATGCGTCCAAATACTCCACTGCGTGGCTAGCCAGTAAAGGTCTGAAAGGTGAAAAAAATAATGACATGGCCCCCTTGTTCACCTGACCTAAACCCCATAGAGAACCTGTGGTCCATTATAAAACGTGAGGTCTACAAAGAGGGAAAACAGTACACCTCTCTGAACAGCGTCTGGGAGGCCGTGGTTGCTGCTGCACACAATGTTGGTCGTGAACAGATAAAGAAATTGACAGAATCTATGGATGGAAGGCTTTTGAGTGTCCTCATGAAGAAGGGTGGCTATATTGGTCACTGATTTGTTTTTGTTTTGTGTTTGAATGTCAGATATGTTTATTTGCAAATCTGGAGTTGTCATATCAGTGTACCTGGTGAAAATAAATAAGTGAAATGGCTACATATTTGGTTTTTATTAAGTTGCCTAATAATTCTGCACAGTGAAAGTTACCTGAACACATACATATTCTCCTAAAATGGCCAAAACTAAAAACACCCCACTCTAACTTCCATACATATTCAGCTTTGATATTTATGAGTCTTTTTGTTTGATTGAGAACATAGTTGTTGTTCAATAATAAAACTAATCCTCAAAAATACAACTTGCCTAATAATTCTGCACTCCGTGTAGCTTGATCAAGATTTGCCAAAGGCATCCCGAGCCCATGTGGTTCTATCAGTTGTAGATGAATGATGGTTCTTGATGCAGTGAGGGATCAGAGATGACAGGAGCTCAGATTAGGCTTGAGCCCTTTGCCCTTTACGCACTGAAATTCCTCCAGATCCCTTGAATGGTTTAATGATATTCTGCACTGTAGAGGGTGAAATATCCAAATCCTTTCCTATCTTTCTTTGAGGAACATTGTTTTGAAACATTTCAATAATTTTCTCACGCATTTGTTGATAAACTAGAGATCCTCGGCCCGTCTTTACTCCTCAAACACTCGGCCTTTCCTGGAGACTGATTTTGTACCAAATCATGATTACAGTCACCTGTTGACATCAAATCACATCATCATCTAATTGTTTTCTCATTACTCGCCCTAAACTGCCCCGCCCCAACTTTATTAGGAATGTGTTGCAGGTCTGAAACACAGGATTGGATGTATATGAATAAATGAATGGGTGGCACGGTGGTGTAGTGGTTAGCGCTGTCGCCTCACAGCAAGAAGGTCTGGGTTTGAGCCCCGTGGCCGGCGAGGGCCTTTCTGTGTGGAGTTTGCATGTTCTCCCCGTGTCCGCGTGGGTTTCCTCCGGGTGCTCCGGTTTCCCCCACAGTCCAAAGACATGCAGGTTAGGTTAACTGGTGACTCTAAATTGAGCGTAGGTGTGAATGTGAGTGTGAATGGTTGTCTGTGTCTATGTGTCAGCCCTGTGATGACCTGGCGACTTGTCCAGGGTGTACCCCGCCTTTCAGCCGTAGTCAGCTGGGATAGGCTCCAGCTCGCCTGCGACCCTGTAGAACAGGATAAAGCAGCTACTGATAATGAGATGAGAATGAGATGAATAAATGAAACACTATTCACTCCTATAACGACCATCACATGTCTTCTCTAAAACGGTATAATGTCAACAAAGCATTCTATGACATTAAAAGAAAGTTCTATCTCTACATTTACTGTTTATAATGACATTATAATTCCTGTATGTTAAGTGTATACTGGCTTTATAATGTCCATAAGCTTTAATAACGTCTGCAGATGTTTTGTGAGCCAGCAGAGGGCAGGATTTATCTGATCAGTATGCAGATCCTGTACACAGTCAGCAGCAGACTTAACACCCCCCACCCCACCCCACCCCCAAGTAAACTGCTGTTATATAATCACGGTAAACAGGAAGTGCTGTCTTGCATATCACACTTGGCTAACTTTAACAGTTAACTCATTTAGACTTCACGCCATCATATAAAGACTCATCCTGACACTGGGGTTGATAAATCAGTGTATTCACTGTGACCTCAGGAAGCTTCCTGAAAGTGTGTTTAGCTACGATACACATATTCAGCTTTAACGGCGAGTGTGTGTGCTCACAGAGATGACATTCATTTCTTCAGATTAATTTCCTGTGTGTGCACTTAAAATAATCACTGCTTTGCAGGAGTGTGAACATTTTCCTGAAACCATCATTACACACACCGAGTGAGGAAATAACATCAGTGTCTCAGCACAGTGGGGGAATCAGGTGTGTGCTGTACGCTATATACACTATACCAGTACAGACTGTGTGTGTGTGTGTGTGTGTGTGTGTGTGTGTGTGTGTGTGTGTGTGTGTGTTGAAATACTGATAGAATTTGAAACATGGAAAGACCAACACACAATGTGATCACACTTAAACCGCTGAGTCGTAAAAACGTTGTTGCTAGGCAACAGGAAAATACAGTAGGATCCCGAGGATAAATGATGTAATGAGAGAGAGTGGCGCTTTTGGTAGCTAAAGCATAGCTGTTTAATTAAATGCTGGAAATCAGAAGCATTCAATCATCTAGCTATTGATCTCGCTGTGTGTGTGTGACAACAGTGTTTGTGTGAGAGCAGTGTAAAATCTGAAGAAACAATACACATTCTGCACAAGGAGTGTGTGTGTGTGTGTGTGTGTGTGTGTGTGTGTGTGTGTGTGTGTGTGTAAAAACTCTTTGAAACCTGCATCACTGTCTGTTTCAGGTGCTTTGTGATTGATGTGAATTTATCGCTTTAACACTGCAATTAATAAAGTAACCATTCTATCTGTCTATCTGTCTGTCTGTCCCTGTCTATCGGACTATCTATCTATCTACAGTGCTGAGCATAAATGAGTGCACCCCCTTTGAAAAGTAAAATTTTCAACAATATCTCAATGAACACAAACAATTTCCAAAATGTTGACAAGACAAAGTTTAATATAACATCTGTTTAACTTATAACGGGAAAGTAAGGTTAATAATATAACTTAGATTACACATTTTTCAGTTTTACTCAAATTAGGGTGGTGCAAAAATGAGTACACCCCACAACAAAAACTACTCCATCTAGTACTTTGTATGGCCTCCATGATTTTTAATGACAGCACCAAGTCTTCTAGGCATGGAATGAACAAGTTGGCGACATTTTGCAACATCAATCTTTTTCCATTCTTCAACAACGACCTCTTTTAGAGACTGGATGCTGGATGGAGAGTGATGCTCAACTTGTCTCTTCAGAATTCCCCATAGGTGTTCGATTGGGTTCAGATCAGGAGACATACTTGGCCACTGAATCACTTTCACCCTGTTCTTCTTCAGAAATCCAACAGTGGCCTTAGATGTGTGTTTAGTCATGTTGGGAAAGTGCACGACGACCAAGGGCATGGAGTGATGGTAGCATCTTCTCTTTCAGTATAGAGCAATACATCTGTGAATTCATGATGCCATCAGTGAAATGCAGCTCCCCGACACCAGCAGCACTCATGCAGCCCCACATAAGGACACTGCCACCACCATGTTTCACTGTAGGCACCAGGCATTTTTCTTTGTATTCCTCACCTTTGCGACGCCACACAGTTTTGAAGCCATCAGTTCCAAAAACATTTATCTTGGTCTCATCACTCCAGAGTATAGAGTCCCAGTAGTCTTCATCTTTGTCAGCATGGGCCCTGGCAAACTCTAGGTGGGCTTTTTTGTGCCTGGGCTTTAGGAGAGGCTTCTTTCGTGGATGGCATCCATGCATGCCATTCCTCTGCAGCGTACGCTGTATTGTGTCACGGGAAATAGTCACCCCAGTTTGGCTTTCTACTTCTTTAGATAACTGCAGTGAACTTGCATGCCGATTTTCTTCAACCCTTCTCATCAGAAGACGCTCCTGTCGAGGTGTTAACTTCCGTGGACGACCTGGACGTCTCTGTGAGATGGTTGCAGTTCCATCTTTCTTAAATTTTTGTACCACTTTTGCTACAGTATTCTGACTGATGAGTAAAGCTTTGCTGATCTTCTTGTAGCCTTCACCTTTGTGGTGTAAAGAAATTATTTTCTTTGGGGAATTCTGAAGAGACAAGTTGAGCATCACTCTCCATCCAGCATCCAGTCACTAAAAGAGGTCGTTGTTGAAGAATGGAAAAAGATTGATGTTGCAAAATGTCGCCAACTTGTTCATTCCATGCCTAGAAGACTTGGTGCTGTCATTAAAAATCATGGAGGCCATACAAAGTACTAGATGGAGTAGTGTTTGTTGTGGGGTGTACTCATTTTTGCACCACCCTAATTTGAGTAAAACTGAAAAATGTGTAATCTAAGTTATATTATTAACCTTACTTTCACGTTATAAGTTAAACAGATGTTATATTAAACTTTGTCTTGTCAACATTTTGGAAATTGTTTGTGTTCATTGAGATATTGTTTAAAGTGTTACTTTTCAAAGGGGGTGCACTCATTTACGCTCAGCACTCTATCTATCTATCTATCTATCTATCTATCTATCTATCTATCTATCTATCTATCTATCTATCTGTCTGTCTGTCTGTCTGTCTGTCTGTCTGTCTGTCTGTCTAAAAAGATTCTCACAGTACTATAAGAGTGTAGAGCCATCCTTCCACAGTACTTTTTGTTTAAAAAGAAAAGGGATTTAAAAAAAAGAGCTCCAGATTTCTGTAAATCTGCTTGGTGACAATCACCATTGTTAAAAGCACTATACAAATAAAACTGAACTGAATTGACTTGACTTGATTGACAGGAGAGTGTAGTTCCATCCCTCCCACCCACACAGTACAGTGCTCATGATCTCATAACAGTAAGGCCAGATGTTGTTCCTCTCAGGAGCCCAGGATCGTGAGTTTTGACAGTGATGCTCAGTGAGATCAGATCAACTTTGGCCCATTGTTCGATTCTATCATAAAAACACAACCCCCCCTTCTGAAACTGTGCTCCTGATTATTCACTGTGCCCCTGTGTAAATATAGCACATCATACAAAAGTGATACTTCAATAAAAATACAGCTTTCTACCATTTTACAGGACTCACTGTAGATCACAGTTAAGAGCAATATATGGCCAGTCAAAAAAAATTCTAAGACAAATGAAAAAAATCTTTATTTATGAAAATAACGAAGCTATTTCTCTCCATATCCTCCATTTAAGTCTAAACACTTCTGCAAGCGATGTTTCCATCAAAGAATTCCTTCTTTTTATTCCTTTTTTGAATTCTTTTGAATTCCATTTGAAATTATAACATCTGTCTTAGAACTTTTTTCATATATATATACAGTTGCATGAAGATATGAAGTTTATCTTTGAGTGGTGAATGTATATATCACGACTGAGTGACGTGAACAAGTGATATATTTTCAACACGAGAAGATAAACTTCATATCTTCACAGAACTTTGTAATGTTCTTTATATTATATGGACACATCCACAAAAAAAAAAAAATACACAAGTTAATCAAAAGAATTTTAATTTTGAACCAGTTCACCATTTTGACAACGCAGCGGGAAAACACTGGGAGTGACATCATCGGAGTGAAATATCAGGAATTATTATCCATACAGGACACTTTTTCAATGGAATAAAAACGTGTTCTATTCCCTTCCAGCAGGTTTCATTCATTTGGTTTGATGGCATGTGGTATCGTTAGCATATCGCTTATCCTACGTGTATTACGTCACTTTACCCAATGGAGAATGAGTGTTGAATATGGTTTACGATATTGCATGGTTGTCAAGACAAGATGACGTCACACGTTGGAGATGTAAAACTTCTTTACTAGCGAGCGACTGTGACAGTTTGTAAACAAACATGGCCGCCAGGTTTGCTTTGCTAAAAAAATACGGAAGATTTTGAGAGAATTTTGAAAGAGAAAGGCGCGCTGAACACCAGAAAGGAATGTGTATGTATAATAATAATAATAATAATAATAATGTCTGGCTTTTTTTCGTGGTCTATTAGATATATTCCATTCAGCTACTCATCTTTGACTCGTTTAGTATCATGCTAACTGAATGGAATATATCATGAAAAAAGCCAGACAATATTATTTAAATATGTCGCTCAGATCTGTGATGGATTTCGTCTGAAAAATTTGAGTTTTTCAACATGAGAAGATAAACTTCATATGTTCAAGCCAGGGCGGCACGGTGGTGTCGTGGTTCGCGCTGTCGCCTCACAGCAAGAAGGTCCGGGTTCGAGCCCCGTGGCCGGCGAGGGCCTTTCTGTGTGGAGTTTGCATGTTCTCCCCGTGTCCGCGTGGGTTTCCTCCGGGTGCTCCGGTTTCCCCCACAGTCCAAAGACATGCAGGTTAGGTTAACTGGTGACTCTAAATTGAGCGTAGGTGTGAATGTGAGTGTGAATGGTTGTCTGTGTCTATGTGTCAGCCCTGTGATGACCTGGCGACTTGTCCAGGGTGTACCCCGCCTTTCACCCGTAGTCAGCTGGGATAGGCTCCAGCTCGCCTGCGACCCTGTAGAACAGGATAAAGCGGCTAGAGATAATGAGATGAGATGAGATTCTAACTTGATGCATTTTTGTTCATGCTTTGTTCAGGAATAAAGAGGTGATCTATCCCAGAATGCATTTTTAAAGCTCTTTTCATTGCACTCAGAAGCTCATCATTTTTATGGCTGCACTGTGAACAGTAACCTGGATACACAGAGTGATAGTTTAATATTTTAGATAAATGCTGCAAATTAAACAGCAATACTAATTATATTTACGATGTGGTCATTAGCATAAAAACTGGACATATATTGATATGACACTCACCCTTAACACAAGGGGATAAAATATTCTCACTAATCGCCGCACCTTCATCCTCTCTCTCTCTCTGTCTCTCAGACAGGCAGTAAAATTACACGAGCTCTGCTAATCACCATTAGCACACAGCAGGAGGTGGAATAATGTCACGCATGAATTCACCACCACAGATTACAAGAACTCAATAATGCCTGTCACCGTGGCATGATGGGAAAGTGCTGGTGTGTGACACGGCCTCTGGCAGGCATTAAAACCTGACAGGAAAGTCCCATAAAGCCACTGCGCTAAAGCCCTTCTTAAATAAACTGCCGATTTTTATGGAACCTTCGGCATAAAAAGTCTATTTACAGATGTAATACTCGGGAACTCCATGCTTAAGGGAAGTATATTTAAAAACACATGAAATCTCTCACCCCTTCTTCTTCCCATCCATATCGGAAGTGAAGATGAATGAATACATACATGTCAACCTTTGGTCAATCAAACCTGTATAACCAACCTCCAAAATCCGTATTTCCCTTATAAAATCCATATAAGATGCAAATTAAAATAATTTACCTAAAATTTGAATGATAATTAACAATGATATATCCCAGTTACTTTTTATTCAATATTAATAACAATAAACCTTCAGAATGAATACAAAGTATTTTTCCAGTCTCACCTGTGAAAGGTGATCCCATGTGATCTCGTTTGGATGGTAAACCTGTTGGTACAGTTAAACGCAGCGCATGAATGAGGCATCTTTATTCTCGGCTACTGTCTAGACGCTATACTAGAGACGGCTGAAGAATCTCCACTTTGCCACATCCAATATGGCGGCGAGGATGACGTATGATTCTACGCAGAAGGCGGCGTCTATGTTTATATGTCTATGACTTCACGGTTGGCGGGATTCTCGCAATGCGGTGTGCGCATGATCAAAAGTGGAACGAAGTCTCGCTACCACAAGATAACGCGCGATTTCATAAGACTCTTTACTGGCTGTCTGTGGTGTACAGTACGTTTGTAAATGTTATGCGTTCTTTTATCATCGTGGGAATTGATTATAGCTCTAAATAAATATTGAAGTTTTTTTTAAAGAATCCGTATAACTTTATTTATACGCCCGTATACTACGGTTATTGAATCAAATCCGTATAAAATACGGACATTCCGTATAGGTTGACATGTATGTGAATAATCTCTCATTCTCATCTCATTATCTGTAGCCGCTTTATCCTGTTCTACAGGGTCGCAGGCGAGCTGGAGCCTATCCCAGCTGACTACGGGCGAAAGGCGGGGTACACCCTGGACAAGTCGCCAGGTCATCACAGGGCTGACACATAGACACAGACAACCATTCACACTCACATTCACACCTACGCTCAATTTAGAGTCACCAGTTAACCTAACCTGGATGTCTTTGGACTGTGGGGGAAACCGGAGCACCCGGAGGAAACCCACACGGACACGGGGAGAACATGCAAACTCCGCACAGAAAGGCCCTCGCCGGCCACGGGGCTCGAACCCGGACCTTCTTGCTGTGAGGCGACAGTGCTAACCACTACACCACCGTGCCGCCGTATGTGAATATTTTATGGATAAAATTATGAAAGAACTTTAAGTAAGCCCTCAGTGAAGCAGACGAGCGCTCTTCAGGTTATTCTTCAAACTGTGGCCACGTTGAAATAACACAAACACTGACCTTATTTTATCCATTAAAAGTCAAAACAGCAAATAAATGCTGTTATAAATCACCAACATTACACACACACACACACACACACACACACTTCCATGACCATGATTGAGCATCTCACAGCTTCATTAATCTGTACGAGTCACTGTCAGATATACAAAAAATAATAAAGTGAGGATAATGAATAATGATGTTCTGGATCAAGTGCTGTTTTATAATCTGCTGAGTAATGAGTGTGGAAGCAAAACACTCGCCGGCCACTTTATTAGGAACCCCCATCCATCCACCTGCTATTTTGTTTCCTGCAGTTCTGTAATCAGTCGATCCTTCGACAGCAGCACGGTGCGTCAAATCCCGCAGACACAAATCAAGAGCTTCAGTTAATGTTCACAATGTTCAAACATCAGAACGGGAAAAACTGTGATCTCACAGTGAAGTGTGACTTTCTTTCTCTCACTGTGGTATGGGTGTTGGTTTGAGCCAGATGAGTATGAGGTTTGAGTATTTCAGAAACTGCTGATCTCCTCCTGGGGTTTTCACACACAACAGTCTCTAGAGTTTACACAGAATGGTGCGAAAAACAAACCAAACTAGATAGAACTCGACGCCAACGGCATCGATGGGGATGCCGCCGCCCGGTAGACTACACGCCTTATTAAGTTGTGATTTGGGGATGGACATTTGACCTCACAGTAATCTTGACCTGGTGAAATTACTTGTATTAGACTTGGAGATATTGTGTTCACAAGGTTTTCAGACAGACATTTGACCTCACAGTGACCTTGACCTTAGACCTTTTGATCTCAAAATCTAATCAGTTCATGTTTGTCCCAAAGCGCACAAATGGTGAAAGTTTGGTGAAATTCCTTTCATTAGCTTTTGAGATATCGCGTTCACAAGGTTTCGGGATGGACGCACACACGGACGGACGGACAACCCGAAAACATAATGCCTCCTGCACCTTACGGTGGCGAAGGCATAAAAAAACATCAAGTGAGTGAGCGACAGTTCTGTGGATGGAAACAAACACCTTGATAAGAGAGGGTCAGAGGAAAATGGACAGATTTGAGGTGGTTCGAGCTTTTTTTTTCCCAGGAAGGATATAATAACTCATATAATTAACAGAGGCGGACAGTAACGAAGTACATTTACTTGAGTTCTGTACTTAAGTACACTTTGAGTATCTGTACTTTACTTGAGTATTATTTTTTTTGGCAACTTATGACTTTAACTTCACTCCATTTGAAAGACAAATATCGTACTTTTTACTCCACTACATTTCTATCAAGGCCCTCGTTACTCTGAAGCAGCTTTGAAAGTGGATGTTTTTTCTTTTATTTTCTAAAACGTGTTTTTTTCGCAGGTGACACTGAGACAGCCGATCAGTAATCACTAGGGTCACGTCACGTCCACAGACTATAAAATCCAGTTCAGTGATTTCTCCGCAGCATTATTTAACACGATCAGTTGATGGCAGAATGGAAGGAGGCGGTTCTTCTGGGGAATGCACACACCCATGTTTCAGTTTTCTGAAAGGAATAACGAGTCGTTTCGTTTTAAATGTTTGCTCTGTTTGCCTAAAACGGAGCACATCATAGCCAACAAAAACTTGCTGTCTGACCTGCGGAAGCATATTGAGGTCTGTAAACGTTTTCTTCCAAGAGAAAGCTTGCAACGAAGTTGTCTGTGCTTTTAGAGCTAGCGATAACGTTGCAATATCTATGCAGTCTGGTTAGTCAAATGACTTTCTATAGATTTTCCTGCCAAGTTGCCATCACCTTGTCCACAGCTAACGTTAACACATAGCTAGTTAACTTGGACACTGATAGTTAGCATGTAAAAATGGAGTTACGCTAATGCAAATAACGTTAATGAATCTGAAGTGCTTTCACAAATAGGTTTTAGCATAATCTTGCCAGGGCGGCACGGTGGTGTAGTGGTTAGCGCTGTCGCCTCACAGCAAGAAGGTCCGGGTTCGAGCCCCGTGGCCGGCGAGGGCCTTTCTGTGCGGAGTTTGCATATTCTCCCCGTGTCCGCGTGGGTTTCCTCCGGGTGCTCCGGTTTCCCCCACAGTCCAAAGACATGCTGGTTAGGTTAACTGGTGACTCTAAATTGAGCGTAGGTGTGAATGTGAGTGTGAATGGTTGTCTGTGTCTATGTGTCAGCCCTGTGATGACCTGGCGACTTGTCCAGGGTGTACCCCGCCTTTCGCCTGTAGTCAGCTGGGATAGGCTCCAGCTAGCCTGCGACCCTGTAGAACAGGATAAAGCGGCTAGAGATAATGAGAGGAGATGAGATAATCTTGCCAATAAACAGAATGCACAAATCTGTCTTTTCTAGTAGTGTTAGCTACCCAATATGATTTCGAGTTTGAAAAGAGTTTGCTAGCGTCAGGTGGAGCTTCACTGACTAGCTAGCTTATTGTTAAATCACCATGATGACACAGCATGGGTTCATTTTGTGAATTCACATCCCTGTCTTTGGTAACGGCATTAGGTTTTGTAAGCGTTGTGGCAATAATACAACAATGCATTCACAGAAAATGTACTTTTAATACTTCAGTATTTTTAAAATCAAGTACTTCAGTACTTTAACTTAAGTAAAAATTTGACTGTACAACTTTCACTTGTACTGGAGTAATGTTTGACCAGTGGGATCTATATTTTGACTTCAGTAATGAAGTTGGGTTCTTTGTCCACCTCTGATAAATCACTCTTTACAACCGTGGTGAGCAGAAAAGCATCTCAGCACGCAACAGCAGAAGAACACATTGGGTTCAAAGCCAAGAACAGGGATCATAGAATCAACAACAAGTTCCTAATAAAGTGGCCAGCGAGTGTATTATCTGTACTTCTATCCCTGATTTTTTTTTTTTTTCAGGATTAAAGGTGGTGGGCATGATGCTAGACAAGATGAATCCTCAGAGGTGTAAATTACACCCAGGTGATCTTCAAATCAAATCAAATCAAGTTTATTTGTACAGCGCTTTTAACAATAAACATTGTCGCAAAGCAGCTTTACAGAATTTGAACGACTTAAAACATGAGCTAATTTTATCCCTAATCTATCCCCAATGAGCAAGCCTGTGGCGACGGTGGCAAGGAAAAACTCCCTCAGACGACATGAGGAAGAAACCTCGAGAGGAACCAGACTCAAAAGGGAACCCATCCTCATTTGGGCAACAACAGACAGCCTGACTATAATATTAACAGTTTTAACAGGTATAACCCTCAACTGTCCTCATGGGGCCGTCCTTCACAGGAGTGGGGCGATAAAACTCCGACCAGACACAGGGCACCAGGATGGATCAAGCAGGTCCGAGGGGCAGAAGAGGCCAGCATCTCAATCCCAGGATCAACATGTAACTCAGAGGGACAGAAGGGGGGGGGGGGGGGGGGGGAGAAAGAAAACATGTTGTTAGGTATGCCCTAAAAATGACAAGTATTAAATCTGTGTGGTAGGCTCGCAGAGACGAGAGTCTTTACATCAGGCATGACACACAATGGCATGTTAATATGGTAAAAAAAAATATATCATGACCTGCTCTGGCTGGATGCTTGATTGGGTGATGGGAGCACACTCCTCACCAATGATGAGATGCAGATGGGACCCTTAGGCCTGGCCAAGACAATTCAGTTACATTTCACCGGGTCTGGGACATGCGACAGAATGTCTGACGGCCGATTCCCTGCAGGCTACGATAGCCAGTCGAGGTCCACACCGTCTCCACCAAAAGATTTCCTGTTGACTCCATGTAACTCAGAGGGACAGATTTGGAGTGGGGGGGGAGAGAAAGAAAACACAGGTGGTTAGGTATGCCCGATGTCACCTGAATAAGTAGGAACAGTATACATATTGCACCGAGTACAAGCAGGGACTCCGGCAACTAACTATGACAGCATAACTAAAAGGAGAGAGCCAGAAGGTAACACAGGCATGAGGGAGCCCCGGGACATAAAGCAGCCAGCCACTGCACCGTCAACAAACTCGAGTGAGCAAGCGAGTGGGGACTGACAGCATCCATACATCCCAGTTTACCAAAACACTCTATGTCTGAGGACCCTCCAGATCTACTCCTTTACCTCATAAACATCATTAATAAAAGGCTTGACTAAACAGATATGTTTTCAGCCTAGACTTAAATGCTGAGACTGTGTCTGATTCCCGAACATTACTTGGAAGGCTGTTCCATAACAGTGGGGCTTTGTAAGAAAAGGCTCTGCCCCCTGATGTAGCCTTCACTATACGAGGTACCAGCAGATAGCCTGCACCTTTTGATCTAAGTAGGCGTGGCGGGTCATAGAGGAGCAGAAGTTCACTCAGGTACTGTGGTGCGAGACCATTTAGTGCTTTAAAGGTCAATAGTAGTATTTTATAATCAATACGAAATTTGATTGGGAGCCAATGCAGTGTGGATAAGACAGGCGTGATGTGGTCATATTTTCTTGTTCTAGTAAGGACTCTTGCTGCGGCATTTTGAACTAACTGGAGCTTGTTTATGCACTTATTGGAACATCCAGACAGTAAGGCATTACAATAATCCAACCTGGAGGTAACGAAAGCATGGACTAGTTTTTCTGCATCATGCAATGACATTAAATTTCTTATCTTTGCAATATTTCTGAGATGAAAGAAAGCTATCCGGGTGATGTTATCAATGTGAGTTTCGAATGAAAGACTGGGGTCAATAATCACTCCGAGGTCTTTTACTGCTGCACGTGAAGAAACAGAAAGGCCATCCAGAGTTACTGTGTAATCAGAAAACTTACTTCTAGCTGTATGTGGTCCTAGCACAAGTACTTCAGTCTTGTCAGAGTTAAGCAGAAGGAAATTTATAAGCATCCAGTGTCTAATGTCCTTCACACATTCCTCAATTCTATTAAGCTGGTGTCTCTCATCAGGTTTTGCAGAGACATACAACTGTGTGTCATCAGCATAACAGTGGAAACTAATACAATGTTTACGAATAATATCGCCCAGAGGTAACATATATAGAGAAAAAAGCAGTGGACCCAAGACAGAACCTTGTGGAACACCAAACTTTACCTCGGTACGTCTAGAAATATCACCATTTATATCAACATACTGATAACGATCAGTTAGATAAGACCTGAGCCAGGAGAGGGCCATTCCCTTAACTCCCACAACATTTTCTAGTCTATCCAGAAGAATGGAATGATCAATGGTATCAAATGCTGCACTAAGGTCAAGCAACACAAGTAGCGAGACACAGCCCTGATCAGACGCCAACAGTAGGTCGTTTACTACTTTAACCAGTGCTGTCTCTGTGCTATGATGAGGTCTAAATCCTGACTGATACATTTCATGGATGTTATTCCTATGTAAATATGAGCATAACTGCTGTGCCACAGCTTTTTCAAGGATCTTGGAGATAAAGGGGAGGTTTGATATTGGCCGATAATTGGACAGCTGACAGGGATCAAGGTCAGGTTTTTTAATCAGGGGTTTGATAACTGCTAGTTTAAAGGATTTGGGTACATAGCCAATCATAAGAGAAGAATTTATTATTTTTAGAAGCGGTTCAATTACTCCAGGCATTATCTGTTTGAATAGATGTGTCGGTAAGGGATCTAGTACGCAAGTTGAGGCTTTTGATGTAGAGATTAATGAAAGTAATTCAGTTTCTTTTAGGGGAGTAAAACATTCTAACTGATGATCTGATACAGTTATATTGTTAACTACGAGGTCACTTTCATTGTCTAACCTTAAATTAGTAGTTTGAATTTTTTGTCGGATATTCTCAATTTTGTCATTAAAAAAATTCATGAAGTCGTTGCTACTCCATACTGCAGGTGTGCATGTGTCTATAGTGGACTTATTCCTGGTTAATTTTGCTACAGTATTAAATAGGAATCTAGGATTATTTTTGTTATCTTCTATTAGGGAGGAGAGATATGTTGATCTCGCAGCACTAAGAGCTTTTCTATACTTCAGGAAGCTCTCCTTCCACGCCAATTTGAACACTACCAATTTTGTTTGACGCCATTTACGTTCCAATTTTCGAGTGGTCTGTTTTAAAGTGCGAGTGTCATCATTATACCAGGGTGCTAATTTTTTGTCTCTGACCATTTTCCTTTTTAGAGGAGCTACATTATCTAAAGTATGGCGGAATGTTGACTCTAAGCATTCAGTTGCCTGATCGAGTTCTGCAGGGGCTGACAGTGACCCAATCAAAGTTGACAGCTCTGGGAGATCATTTATAAAGCTCTGTGCAGTAGTTGACGTGAAAGTACGTTTAATACAGTAGCGTGGTGAGGTGCATATATTATTACTCAGACATATTTTGAATGAGATGAGACAATGATCTGAGATAACTTCAGACTGTGAAAGTATGACTATATTGTCTACGTTTAATCTGAATGTTAGTATTAGATCAAGGGTGTGACCACCATTATGGGTCGGTCCTATGACATTCTGCTTAATCCCGACTGAATCTAAGATGGACACAAACGCTGTTTTTAAAGGGTCTTCTGGGTTATCAAAGTGAATATTAAAATCTCCGACAACTAAAGCTTTGTCTAAGGAAATAACCAAATCTGAGATAAAATCTGCAAATTCAGAAAGAAACTCAGAATATGGCCCCGGGGGCCTGTAAATAATAAGTAATGGAATTAACTGGGTAGACTTATTTTTCGAGGCTACATACATTATATGAGTATGAAGAACTTCAAATGTATTAAATTTATAACCAGGTTTGTGTGTTACACCTAGATAATCATTATAAATAACAGCGACGCCTCCTCCTCTGCCAGTTAGACGAGGCTGGTGTATATAACTGTATCCAGGAGGACTCGCTTCATTTAATGCTATATATTCATTTGGCTTAATCCATGTTTCAGTTAAACACAGTACATTAAACTCCTGATCAGTAATGAGTTCATTAACCATTAGCGCTTTAGATGTAAGAGATCTAATATTTAATAGCCCCACCTTTAGATCAAAGGTGCTGGCAGCAGCTGTACAGTCAGTCTGATCTAATTTTATATTGATTAGGTTACTGGAACAAACTCTCTGAAAATTTCTACCTTTTTGTTGAGCTCGGGGAACAGACACAGTCTCGATGTAGTGAGCCCTGAGTGACGACTCTGTGCAGCTAGCAGACAGTCGGTTTAGCCTGTTCGTCTGCTCCCTGGCCTTGGCTCTGGATTGTCAGAAATTAACTAGGCCTGTTCTGAGACTATGACCTATGCTGCAGGAAATGAGAGCAGCACCTTCCCGAGTGGGATGGATACCGTCCCGCCCTAACAGGCCAGCAGTGCCCTCAAAATTAGCCCAATTATCTATAAAGCCCACACTGTTTTCAGAGCACCACCTGGACAGCCAGCAGTTCAGCGACCATAACCTGCTGTAAGCTACATCGCCACGCCGCATTGGGATGGGGCCAGAGCATACTACAGCATCGGACATCGCCTTCGCTAATTTAAACACCTCTACAAAGTTACTCTTAGTAACCTCAGACTGACGAAGGCGTATATCATTAGCTCCTGCATGGATAACTATCTTTGAGAACCTGTGCTTGCCTAGGACCCTAAGATTACCTGCTATGTCCGGCGCCCTGGCTCCCGGTATACACCTGACTAAAGCTGCTGGTGCCCCTAAAGGCTGAGCTAATTTCACGTGCCGTATGATAGAGTCCCCTATAACCAGAGCTCTTTCAGGTTTCTCAGTGGGTGCATCACTAAGGAGAGCAAACCTGTTCGACACGTGACGCGGAGAGGAGTGGTGCTCCCGTGGGCGAGCCTCAGCGGTAGCTTTGGCTCTACGCTTATGCCGCCGAGCCGTCACCCATTCGCCCCGCTGTAAGGGCTCTAATGCCGGAGTTGGGGGATTGCTAACTCCACCTAGGGCGTCCAGACTTTCCCTAACAGAAACTACACTGTTCTCACGCTCACTAACCTGCTCTAAAGCCTGGACACGTGCTTCTAGCACTGAAATCTTCTCCGTCAGAGAGCTAACTAATCTGCACTTATCACAAGTAAAGCTAATAGAGCTATCGCTAGTGACGGAGGAAGAATGACTAAACATCCTGCACTCAGCACACTGAACAGGCTGAAGGTGTGCCATGATGAAAAGATTCACGTACCTTAAATGAAGATCTGTTGATATTAAAGCAGATCAGATGTGGATGGCCTCCCTTAAGGTCTTAAGCGCGTGTGTAACCTGACTCTGAATACCAGGAACTTTCAGTGCATAAATATTAACATACGTTTCGGGCTTATCTCACTGACTCTGAATCAGCCTGAGAGTAATTTACTAGGAGCTTTAGAATCTAAGAGCAGCCCAGAGAACTCGGATGGTTTTAAGACATTTAGCTTTTCAGAGAACTTGTAGCACTAAGATAAGGTTCTTCACAAATAAATGCCCTGGTTCTAACACACACTATCAGACTAAACCCTGTAAACAGTTCTCCAGGCTGAGAGGCAGTTTGTGCTCAGCTCATTTATCACCAAGGACTCGGTTTCTCCAGCTTACACTCCGAGTGTTTGCTCAATTAAGTGCTCACTTCTCTACTTCCTCCTCACGTGGCTGCTTAATGAATACGAGCACAATGAAAACGTATCAGCTCGAAACAGGGTGAAGGTTTTAATAAAGGTATTTCACACACCACAGCACACAGCTCCGAGATCAATTCCCTTTCCCATACGCTCCACTGTGGGAATTTTTGGGATAATTGTCATTTATAATGGATTGAAGGAATAACGAGGAAGTGATCAAACACTGGCACACTTCCTAGTGTACACTTCTTAGGGTCATACAGGGTGAATAAGTGGCAAAGCAGCTGTGAGGAATCACTCTGACACAAGACAGATACAGTCAAGTACAGTACAAGTATTCGTCTGTGTGTAATAACAGTGTTATCTGACCGTCCCTTATTCATCAGACACATAGAACTATTCTTTCTTTCTTTCTTTCTTTCTTTCTTTCTTTCTTTCTTTCTTTCTTTCTTTCACACAGACCCATCCCACACCTCCTCCATTCTAGACACAGACCCGTCTCACACCTCCTATAGTCTAGACACAGACCCATTTCACACCTCCTACAGTCTAGACACAGACCTCTCACACCTCCCCCATTCTAGACACAGACCCGTCTCACACCTCCTACAGTCTACACACAAACCCGTCTCACACTCCCTCCAGTCTACACACAAACCCGTCTCACACCTCCTCCATTCTAGACACAGACCTGTCTCACACCTCCTCCATTCTAGACACAGACCAATCTCACACCTCCTACAGTCTAGACACAGACCAGTCTCACACCTCCTCCAGTCTAGACACAGACCTCTCACACCTCCTACAGTCTAGACACAGACCTCTCACACCTCCCCCATTCTAGACACAGACCCATCTCACACCCCCTCCAGTCTACACACAAACCCGTCTCACACCTCCTCCATTCTAGGCACAGACCTGTCTCACACCTCCTCCATTCTAGACACAGACCCGTCTCACACCTCCTACAGTCTACACACAGACCTGTCTCACACCTCCGACAGTCTAGACACAGACCCGTTTCACACCTCCCCCATTCTCGACACAGACCCATTCTCACACCCCCTCTAGTCTACACACAAACCCATCTCACACCTCCTACAGTCTAGACACAGACTCGTCTCACACCTCCTACAGTCTAGACACAGACCCGTCTCACACCTCCCCAGTCTACACACAGACCCGTCTCACACCTCCCCCAGTCTACACACAGACCCGTCTCATACCTCCTCCATTCTAGACACAGACCTGTCTCACACCTCCTCCATTCTAGACACAGACCTGTCTCACACCTCCCCAGTCTACACACAGACCCGTCTCACACCACCTACATTCTAGACACAGACCCATCTCACACCTCCTACAGTCTAGGCACAGACCCGTCCCACACCTCCTCCAGTCTACACACAGACCTGTCTCACACCTCCTACAGTCTACACACAAACCCGTCTCACACCTGCTCCATTCTAGACACAGACCTGTCTCACACCTCCTACAGTCTAGACACAGACCCATCTCACACCTCCTACAGTCTACACACAGACCCGTCCCACACCTCCTACAGTCTAGACACAGACCCGTCTCACACCTCCTACAGCCTAGGCACAGACCCGTCTCACACCTCCTACAGTCTAGGCACAGACCCGTCTCACACCTCCTCCATTCTAGACACAGACCCGTCTCACACCTCCCCAGTCTACACACAGACCCGTCTCACACCTCCTACATTCTAGACACAGACCCGTCTCACACCTCCTACAGTCTAGGCACAGACCCGTCTCACACCTCCTACAGTCTAGGCACAGACCCGTCTCACACCTCCTCCATTCTAGACACAGACCCGTCTCACACCTCCTACAGTCTAGACACAGACCTGTCTCACACCTTCTGAGTCTACACACAGACCCATCTCACACCTCCTACAGTCTAGACACAGACCCGTCTCACACCTTCTCCAGTCTACACACAGACCCATCTCACACCTCCCCCAGTCCACACACAGAGACCCATCTCACCCCCCCCAGTCTATACAGAGACCCGTCTCACACCTCCTGACTCTTTCTTCATGTCTCAGCACATTAATGGTGCTGAAGAGGTATCCAGATGCTCCAGGCATCAGCTGTTTTTACACGTCCAGTCAGAGATTTGTTCTCTCATTGAGGAGATTATGATGCAATGTACTGTCCTTTCCAAGGTGGAATTCTCCGGAATTTGCCTTAGGAACTGACATCGATGTTGCAGAACACTGCCAGTAAAAAGCATGAGTCTCCTGAGGACTGCAGCCTTCCTTTGACTGAGAGATGATGTGCACACGCTTTATGTTATTTTCAGAACAAGCTGAAACTTTCAGCAACTTCTCTGCATGAAACTTCTGAAGTGTGCACTGCTGCTTGGGTGGATGGTTTGGTGTATTTCTGGCAGCATCATTTTAACGATTCAGCTCAAATTCCGTTCATGCAGATTCCCAGCTGGAGGGGTTTATCAGAACTGGAATCCTGTGGGACCCCGAGAATGTTGTGATCTCTGGATTTTTCTTTTTCTGTCATGCTTTTTAAAATGTTCAGGTGAAGTGGATTTTATACACATTCAGTCTGACTGCTAGCCTCAATGACTGGTCTAAATATAGCAATTAAAATCTGCTGATGTGAAATTGTGTTTCATTTAAATAAACAAAAAACTGTTATAGCATAGCTAACTTGTTGATATTTGTAAGAACTAGACAAATCAGGAAAATACTGCAAGCAGAAACAAACCAATGGGCATGCATGGTTTCAGTTTCTCCAGGAATGGGTGTGGTTACAGTTTCTGCAAAGACTGGACAGGCAGGTGGTGTAAGAGCTTGAAGGTTGGTGGGTGGAGTCAGAATATGGACTTTTTCATCTAGCTCTTTTATGCAAATATTGGAAATACAAATGAAAATACCTCAAAGAAAAAAAAGTGAAACGAAAAAGGCTAAACATTCCAAAAAAGGAAGGCATGATCATAGTTTCCTGGGAATTGGAAGGGTGTGATCATAGTTACTGGGGAAGAAGGAGGGTGTGGTTACTGTTTCTGAGGCAGCAGAAGGGTGTGGTCATAGTTTATAGGGAAGAAGGAGGGTGTGGTCACATTTTCAGAAGAAGCAGAAGGGTGTGGTCACAGTTTCTGGGGAAGAAAGAAGGTGTGGTCATAGTTTTTGATGAAGGAGAGTGTGGTCATAGTTTTTGATGAAGAATGAGGGTGTGGTTACTGTTTCTGAGGAAGCAGAAGGGTGTGGTTATAATTTCTGGGGAAGAAGGAGGGTGTAATCATAGTTCTGCTGAAAGAAATAGGATGCAGATTTAGTTTCTGGTCAAGAAGGAAGGTGTGGTAACAGTTTCTGAGGAAGCAGGGGGGTGTGGTAATTGTTTTGGAGAAAGCAGGGCCACAGTTCCTCCTCTTGAAACAGGGTGTGGTCACAGTTTCTGTGGAAGCAGGAGGGTGTGGTCACAGTTTCTGAGGAAGAAGAAAGGTGTGGTCATAGTTTCTTGGGAAGAAGGAGGGTGTGGTCACAGTTTCTGCAGAAGAAGTAGGGTGTGCTCATTGTTTTTGATGAAGAAGGAAGGTGTGGTTACTGTTTCTGAGGAAGCAGAAAGGTGTGGTCATAGTTTTTGAGGAAGAAGGAGGGTCTGGTCACAATTTTTGAGAGAGAAGAAGGGTGTGGCCATAGTTTATGTGGAAGAAGTAGGGTGTAGGTTATAGTTTTTGATGAAGAAAGAAGGTGTGGTTACTGTTTCTGAGGAAGCAGAAGGGTGTGGTCACGTTTGCATGGAACCCTGAGGGCGTGGTCACAGAAACCTACAGCTCTACTCTATTATCCCTCAGACAGGCTGAGTATGTTTTCTCCTTTGTGCTGGAATCATGAAAATGAAGCCAAATTGCAGAAACATGAAGCTGCCTGGCTCACATCAGTCCACCATTAGAGTGACACATAGCACATCAGAGAGAGAGAGAGAGATGTGTGCACCAGGAGAAATAGAGCTGTATGAAACACACTGCTCATCTTGATGAATTCCCCTGAATATCCACAGAGACCTCTAGTGGTCTGTAGCTCATCTCATCTCATTATCTCTAGCCGCTTTATCCTTCTACAGGGTCGCAGGCAAGCTGGAGCCTATCCCAGCTGACTACGGGCGAAAGGCAGGGTACACCCTGGACAAGTCGCCAGGTCATCACAGGGCTGACACATAGACACAGACAACCATTCACACTCACATTCACACCTACGGTCAATTTAGAGTCACCAGTTAACCTAACCTGCATGTCTTTGGACTGTGGGGGAAACCGGAGCACCCGGAGGAAACCCACGCGGACACGGGGAGAACATGCAAACTCCGCACAGAAAGGCCCTCGCCGGCCCCGGGGCTCGAACCCAGGACCTTCTTGCTGTGAGGCGACAGCGCTAACCACTTGGTCTGTAGCTCCATCATCTAAAATGAAGTGTGTAGACGTGTTTTGAATCCAGTTTTACCTGAGTGTGTGTGAACATCATCTCTCAAAAAGTTTACAGCAGTCGAAGTCTGCTTAAAGTTTCTCCAAACTCTTTTCACGTGATGGTTCTGAGTATAGAGATTCAATTATTTTTCGATGAAACCAAAACTTTCTCAGTATTGCTACAGAACCTAAATCACTCAAGGGCGGGGCTACATACCGGTATGAGCTCACAGAAATAAGCTTGACTGCTGAGGACCAATCACGTCTGAGATTAGAGCATAACAAGTTACCCAGAAGTGTTTATCCACAGAACCTGTGTGCTAAGCTAGCTAACCAACAAAATGGCAAAGTTATAGTAACAATTGTGAAGAGGTTCTCAAGCACTTAGCGAGCTGGCTAGCTAGGTTAGCTAATGCCGGTTTATGTTATGGAATGTGAAATGGAAGGAGGAGATGGGGGTGTGTCCAAATTTGCATTTGCATGCATATTCATACAACCTGGCATTTTTGAAGATCCTTTAAAAAATGAATCCATGTACTAGTGTGTGTGTGTGAGAAATGATGGGGAAACCCGCGGCCCTGACGTTAACAGAGTGCTGGTGTCATGCTGTTAAAATAAAAAGTGACTGTGAGCAGTGCGCTAAGCGCTAACACGCTGGAGGAAATGTTAGCGTGGATCAGATTAGCCTTCAAGCCCGAGCAGCAGTGCGGGATAAAGAGTGTAAATAATGCTGTGGGCTTTAATGGCCTTTAGAGGACAGGATACACTCTTCTGTTTGTTATATCAGTGTGTGTGTGTGTGTGTTATCTGACAAGCTTCCTGAGCAGCCCCTTGATAATAAGTAGATTATCTTAAAGGTTATTTCTCACCTCCTGTAAAATATCACTGTGTCTCACTCACAGCGATCCTTTAAAGTCATCTTAAAGCCACCACACACACACACACACACACACACAGAGGTGACAGTCCATATTCTTGAAGGCTTCACAGATAAGATATTTGCTCACACTTTGTTGTGTGATAATAATCACTCCATCCAGTGCTGCTGTTTTTCAGCCTCATTTTACACTGACACCCTCCGCCCGCCCGCCCGCCCGCCCGCTGCTAGGCATCACGGTTTTCCATGCATTTCAGTATAGGTGGGTTGTATCTGACATCACAGCCGCCTCATTAGATATGCGAGAGAGGAAGTGATGGTCAGCTGAGCTCACTGTTCACACAGCGTTACTATCACTGGGGCTCCTTGCTAGTCGTTAAAATGCCCCACACTTGCTCTGTTTTGGGTTGTTTGAGTCAGACAAACCATGAAACTGATAAAAGTTTCTTCCGGGTTCACCGTGAATTGATAAAAGATGAAAGAGCAAAGGATTTTGCCAAAAGATGATGAGAAAGGTGGCTCTTGAACCTTTCGCTGCAATGGAAGCGAGCTGAGTCGAAGAACGCTCGAGTTTGCAGTGAAAACTTCAGGAAAGGTTTATAAATTCCTCTGATTTATTTCATCTGGGTTCGCAAATCACTTTTCAAACCGTTTTCTGTTATTTCGTCATGTTTCAAAGTTCAGAAGACGCTTCAGTCCTCAGATGTCTTTTTGTTTACTGTTTGGTCACCATATTGTAAACTAATGCATATGTTTTCACTTTATTTATCAGGATGTCCGAGCAGGGACGATGATGTAGATTGGGTTCCTACACTGAACTAGAGAGAAGATAATCGAGACAGTCCATGGAAACACAAGCAGAGCTCATGAGTTAACATAATAAAACTGCTTCCCTGGCCATGCAGTTACAGCGAGCCGTGATCACGCCTCCATCCTGTTTCACCAATCCCCAGGTCTTTAAAGGGGTTTCTGTAGACCTTTATGAATGGATTGAGAATTGAGTGGCTGTGGTTTGTTCACACCCAATACTAAAACCTGTAGCGTCTTAGCAACCATCACAAAGATGCGTACAGAAAGCCCAGAAATTCCTCCTTATCCAGGGATAAACGATACAGGATTTATTTTGTAGTGTCCTGGTCCCCAGATCTTTAACCCAGCCATAAATAAAAAGTTGTTTGCCTCCATGCTCTTCCAGGTTTTCATCTGTGTCCCCATGTAGAATGATGTCTGCAGCACCAGGGAGTCTGAAATGTCGGGGAACTCAATGGATGGATAATTTTCTAAGTCATATGAAAAATCCTTCTTTAATGGCGTGTAGGGATCGAATCCCATTGCAAACTTTCTGAAAGTATCTTGACCGTGTATTGGCCTCGAAACTGCAAAAATACTCGGAGACGGTTTCACTAGCTCCTTACATAATGGCAGCCAAATCAGTTTGCCCGACCAGCACTTCATTCACCAGAAGTAAACTCACAAAGAAAAGTCACATGACTGAATACAATCTATTAATTGTGTATGAGTGTATGATGTTTGACAGCACATTAACAGTCGCCATGCTGTGTGTAGTCACAGAATTAGTGTGCTAAACTACTGAACTAACAAAATGGTGGTTGTGGTTGTTAACATTTTACTGATGTATTTTTATATAAATGAGTAAGAAAATGATGTAAAATCGAGACTCTGGTACTGAAACTGACCTGCAACGATGGACTAGCAGTTAGCAAATTAGCTAGGTTAGCTATAACGTTAGTGATATTACAGTGTGTGGAATGATGGGAGCCTGCAGGGGCGTGTCTGAATTTGCATATTAATATGAATATGCATATTCATAGACACATGCATTTTTAAAGGTTTAGGAATGAAATATAATATTTTAAAAATGTATGGACAATAGAGTCCGTATTTCTTTATTTCCTACAAAACGGCTTAAGCAAAATGTTGAGGGAATTTGAAAGTAAAAACATCCATCCATTATCCATAACCGCTTATCTTGTACAGGGTCGCAGGCAAGCTGGATCCTATCCCAGCTGACTACGGGCGAAAGGCGGGGTACACCCTGGACAAGTCGCCAGGTCATCACAGGGCTGACACAGAGACAAACAACCATTCACACTCACATTCACACCTACGCTCAATTTAGAGCCACCAATTATTCCTAACCTGCATGTCTTTGGACTGTGGGGGAAACCGGAGCACCCGGAGGAAACCCACACAGACACAGGGAGAACATGTAAACTCCACGCAGAAAGGCCCTCCTCGGCTGTTGGGCTTGAACCCAGAACCTTCTTACTATGAGCTGACAGGGCTAACCACTACACCACCGTGCCACCCAAAGTAAAAACATGTAATCTTGCTGTTGAATATATATATATATATATGTAGTCTTTCAAAAAGTAACTAATTCGATCAGTTAAATTATTTTTTAAAAAGTGTATGTGTGTGGGTGGCACGGTGGTGTAGTGGTTAGCGCTGTCGCCTCACAGCAAGAAGGTCCGGGTTTGAGCCCCGTGGCTGGCAAGAGCCTTTCTGTGCGGAGTTTGCATGTTCTCCCCATGTCCGCGTGGGTTTCCTCCGGGTGCTCCGGTTTCCCCCACAGTCCAAAGACATGCAGGTTAGGTTAACTGGTGACTCTAAATTGACCGTAGGTGTGAGTGTGAATGGTTGTCTGTATCTATGTGTCAGCCCTGTGATGACCTGGCGACTTGTCCAGGGTGTACCCTGCCTTTTAGAATTCATTTGACAAATGAAACAAAAATATTATACTTGGTCATTTATTTATTGCAGAAAATTATCCAATATTACATATCTGTGAGTGGCAAAAGTATGTGAACCTCTAGGATTAGATTAGATTAGATTAGATTAGATACAAAACTTTATTCATCCCTTTGGGAGGGTTCCCTCAGGGAAATTAAGAAAAAAACAGCAGTTAATTTGAAGGTGAAATTAGAGTCAGGTGTTTTCAATCAATGGGATGACAATCAGGTGTGAGTGGGCACCCTGTTTTATTTAAAGAACAGGGATCTATCAAAGTCTGATCTTCACAACACATGTTTGTGGAAGTGTATCATGGCACGAACAAAGGAGATTTCTGAGGACCTCAGAAAAAGCGTTGTTGATGCTCATCAGGCTGCAAAAGGTTACAAAACCATCTCTAAAGAGTTTGGACTCCACCAGTCCACAGTCAGACAGATTGTGTACAAATGGAGGAAATTCAAGACCAGTGTTACCCTCCCCAGGAGTGGTCGACCAACAAAGATCACTCCAAGAGTAAGGCGTGTAATAGTTGGTGAGGTCACAAAGGACCCCAGGGTAACTTTTAAGCAACTGAAGGCCTCTTTCACATTGGCTAATGTTAATGTTCATGAGTCCACCATCAGGAGAACACTGAACAACAATGGTGTGCATGGCAGGGTTGCAAGGAGAAAGCCACTGCTCTCCAAAAAGAACATTGCTGCTCGTCTGCAGTTTGTTAAAGATCATGTGGACAAGCCAGAAGGCTATTGGAAAAATGTTTTGTGGACAGATGAGGCCAAAATAGAACTTTTTGGTTTAACTGAGAAGCGTTATGTTTGGAGAAAACACTGCATTCCAGCATAAGGACCTTATCCCATCTATGAAACATGGTGGTGGTAGTATCATGGTTTGGGCCTGTTTTGCTGCATCTGGGCCAGGACGGCTTGCCATCATTGATGGAACAATGAATTCTGAATTATACCAGCAAATTCTAAAGGAAAATGTCAGGACATCTGTCCATGAACTGAATCTCAAGAGAAGGTGGGTCATGCAGCAAGACAACGACCCTAAGTACACGAGTCGTTCTACCAAAGAATGGTTAAAGAAGAATAAAGTGAATGTTTTGGAATGGCCAAGCCAAAGTCCTGACTTTAATCCAATCGAAATGTCGTGGAAGGACCTGAAGTGAGCAGTTCATGTGAGGAAACCCACCAACATCCCAGAGTTGAAGCTGTTCTGTACGGAGGAACGGGCTAAAATTCCTCCAAGCCGGTGTGCAGGACTGATCAACAGTTACCGGAAATGTTTAGTTGCAGTTATTGCTGCACAAGGGGGTCACACCAGATACTGAAAGCAAAGGTTCACATACTTTTGCCACTCACAGATATGTAATATTGGATAATTTTCCTCAATAAATAAATGACCAAGTATAATATTTTTGTCTCATTTGTTTAACTGGGTTCTCTTTATCTACTTTTAGGACTTGTGTGAAAATCTGATGATGTTTTAGGTCATATTTATGCAGAAATATAGAAAATTCTAAAGGGTTCACAAACTTTCAAGCACCACTATAAAGGCATCAGAGAGCATTTTATCATGGTTTATCTACCCTCGAGGCACCCTAAAAGGTACCTTATCACATTTTATCTATGATATAAGCACCCAAGAGAGCACTATCATGTTTTGTCTACCCAAGAGGCACCCTAGAGGGTATTTTATCACATTGTATCTACTGTAGGAGCACACTAGAAAGTACTATCATGTTTTATCTACTGTAGAGGAACCCTAGAGGGCACATTATGGAATTGTACTATCTACAACAGAGGCACCCAACTGTGCCATCACATTTAATCTACCTGAGAGGCACCCTAGAGGGCACTTTATGACATTATGTTATCTACCATAGATGGACCCTAGAAGGTACTTTATCATATTTTATCTATTGTAAAGGCACTCTAGAGGGCACGATCCTGTTTTATCTACCACAGAGTCATACCAGCGGGTACTCTATCAAATTTTATTATCTCCTAAAGAGGCACTCTGCTGTGCCATTACATTTTATGTACCACAAAAGGTACCCAAGAGGGTGATTTATCATGTTTAATCTACCTTAGAAGCACCCTAGAGGGCACTTTATTGTGTATCATCAACCTTAGAAGCACCCTCAAGGGCACTTTGTCATGCTTCATCTACCTTAGAGGCACTGCAGAGGGCACTTTGTCACATTTCATCAAACTTAGAGGCACCTTCGAGAGCATTTTACCATGTTTCATCCACCTTAGAAGCACCCTAGAGGGCACTTTATCATGTTTCATCAACTTTTGAAGCATGCTAGAGGGCACTTCATCATGTTTTATCAATCTTAGAGGCACCCCAAAGGGCACGTCATCAACCTTAGAGGCACCCTAGAGGGCACTTTATGATGTTTCATCAATCTTAGGAACACCCTAGAGGTCACTTTATCATGTTTCATCAACATTAGAGGCACCCTAGAGGGCACTTTATCAAGTTTCATCTTCCTTAGAGGCACCCTAGAAGACACTTTATTACATTTCATCCACCTTAGAGGCACCCTAGAGGGCACTTTGTCATGCTTCATCTACCTTAGACGCACCATAGACGGCACTTTGTTGTGTTTCATCAAACTTAGAGGCAGCCTAGAGGGCAGTTTGTCATGTTTCATCTATCCTAGAAGCACCTAGAAGGTATTACTGTACCTAGAATGCACTACTGTACTGTAGGGACTTCCTTCAGGGCATTTTCACAACTTTTTTTAAACCATGAGGCAACAAATTAAACTCCGCCTATTTACTTGTTATAAGTCTTGCCTAATGCACCTTTAAGTCATTTCTAAAAGTGAAATATGAACACCAAATTTATAAAAGATGCACATCACTGATGAGGAAAAGTGCAGTTTAGTACCTTTCTTTCTGAGACAGCAATATGGGCTGTGAACTGAAGTATTGCACACCATTATTTAAATTTCATTTTGGAATGCTTGTTGTTCTTTATTTCAGATTCCAGTTCCGGCTAAAGTTAATGAAGGACCCAGATCTGTGTTATTGCCTGATGGGCTGCTCAGACAGATCACCGTGTGCCTTTTAAAATACCAGTGTGAATGTAAAATAGGACAATGTGGTGGCTCAAAAAGAAATCTGCAGGAATTTCCAGGTGTCTCAATTTAAGAATATGTTAATTTACAAAGTGTATTTCGGTACATGCTGATCCATTATTTATTAGACCTTTTATGAAATCAGATTTACACATCTTAACCAAAGAACAGAGTGTGCAGAACGGCAGACTTTTATATCCAGGTTGACTGAAATGTTCTGCAGCGGCATAGTTTTCATATTCATGAATATTTGATTTACTTTTTGTGGTGAAACAAATAGAAGCAATTAAAGACCAGTCAAGATTTCAGTTTTTAAGATGAATTTTATAAAAAAAAGCAAAGAAAAATGGAAAATAAAACAAAAAAATAGTTATTTCCTTGTTTTCCTTTCTAACAAAATAGTGAATACAATGTGCATGCCCATTAAAATAAAAGTGAATTTAACCAGCGTCCATTCTTTTCAAGGGTTCATTGGATTTTTACTGCTTCTAGTTCTTAAGTGGTTCTAACTGGGGTTCTCTTTGGAAACATTTCTGAACAGAACCTACTGGGTAGCTTGTAACCAGTGAGTTCGATTCACACAGCATCTACATCATTACAAAACTGGTTCTATATGGGTTCTTTGGATGTTTAATGATTTATTTTTCTTAAGCGATCCTCTGAAGGGTTCCCTTTCGGAAATAATTCATCAAGCGTTCATGGAGGACAAGTGCTAGTTCTTAAAGGCTTTTATTTGAAACTTTTTTTTAAAGAAATACCTTTAAAGCCTCCTTTAGGAGCCATTTTCTGTAAATTAAACCATAATTTCACCAGGGAAATTGATCCAACAGCACCAACACTGTTATAAAAATGGTTCCTCAAGGGTTCTTTGGCCAGTTAATAGTTCAGACATCTTAAGGGGTGGGGCGGGGCGGCACGGTGGTGTAGTGGTTAGCACTGTCGCCTCACAGCAAGAAGGTCCTGGGTTCGAGCCCCGGGGCCGGCGAGGGCCTTTCTGTGTGGAGTTTGCATGTTCTCCCCGTGTCCGCGTGGGTTTCCTCCGGGTGCTCCGGTTTCCCCCACAGTCCAAAGACATGCAGGTTAGGTTAACTGGTGACTCTAAATTGACCGTAGGTGTGAATGTGAGTGTGAATGGTTGTCTGTGTCTATGTGTCAGCCCTGTGATGACTTGGCGACTTGTCCAGGGTGTACCCCGCCTTTCGCCCATAGTCAGCTGGGATAGGCTCCAGCTTGCCTGCGACCCTGTAGAAGGATAAAGCGGCTAGAGATAATGAGATGAGATGAGATCTTAAGGGGTTCTATTTGGAATCTGTCAGTGAAGAACTAGGTTTTCAATTCTTCAGATTCCCTCTGGGGGATCATAAAGGTTTCCTTTTCAGAAGTAATTCTTCGATGAGTCTTTGGATGGTTAATGGTTCTAGCTCTTAAGGGGGTTTATTTGGAACCATTTCTGAAACAGAGACCTTTAAAGACTCGCCATAGGAAGTGTTTCCTCTCAATTGAAACATAATTCAACCAGCGAAGTTGGCTCCAACAGCACCTACACTATTAAAAAAAATGGTTCCTTGAGGGTTCTTTGCATGGTTAACCCTTTGGTGCCTGCCCAAAATTCCTCTATTTTCCCTGATGCTATTCAAACAAAAATAGCTTGAGGCTGGACTTCAGGATACCAATCATGCTGTATAAATAAGCTAAACAACTACACCATGTCTGGTAGTATTTATAGATATTTATTTATTAATAATACCTCAGTCCAAATCGAACTCTTCTCCACTTGAAAGACTGCCAGTTTCACTATCGATGCTCTTTTCGTCACCGCTACCATCATTCATAAGAATTTCCACCACATGTTATGCTATAAATCGTGGATGTGGTCACTTACTTACTCGAAGACGCATTTTGAAGAGTGAGGTCATTGCATTACTTACAAATACAAGGCAGTAAAAGGCAACCAATCAAAAGAAAGGATTCATTCTTACCAGACTCTGATTGGTTATGGTACAGTAAGTATTGTAAGCCACCCCCCCCCCCCCCCCCCCAAGTTATTTTTGTCATAGCAACCATTGCATCATATTTAAAGGGTCCAGCACCAAAGGGTTAAATGTTCTAGGTTTTAAAGAGGAGTGTATTTGGAACAAATTATGATTCCCAAGAGAGAAAAAATTAAGAATCATTTTCTCTCAGTAAAAATAAAATTCAATCAGTGAACATTCATCAAGGGTTCTTTGGTTGGTTAATGGTTCTAGTTTTCTTCAAAAGGTACTATTTGGAAACTTTTCTAAAAGGTGAACCTTTAGTCAAAATGATGTTTGTTGTCAGCACAGCCGTATACAGCGTTCAGGACACAGAGGGACAAACTGAAGAACCCATTTGGTAAGTGAGAGGGTGTGTTCTAAAACCGGCTCCTCACTGAGAGATATGAAGGTCTTTTCAGATGTTCTGGTCCATATATGAGTTCTCCTGAGGGACTCGTTAAAACACTCAGGAACTTCCATAATGTATGTACTCAACAAAGCATATGAACCAAACACACAGCTCACACAGTTGGAGTAATAAACACTGATACACTCTTCCAGAAGACTCGCCTTGTAAGCTTGAATCTGACTGGCTCCAATCCAAACTCTAATCAGTTCATCTGCTGCTTACAGTGATAATTACAAATCCTACAAATATTCAACCACGCATTTATATCACGCTAATGAGAATCTCAGATGGATGCCCAGGTGGACAAAACATAACACCTCCAACACCGAGTGCCCTGCAGAAAAAGGATTCAAATGTGGTGAGGTTTTCTGTAAAGAGAAATGTGAGATGTTTATGGAAGGAGTCTCCAGTGTCAGAGGTAAAACTTTATGTAGCTTTACATTTTCCAACACCTTCAGAACAGACGAGTTTACGCTTTGGGTTTTCTTGTTATCATGACAAGGTGCGTTTTTTTTTTTTTTGTCTTAGAGAAAGAAAAAAAGTCTGGTGATGGAACAACTGTTTTTATTCTATCCACATTCACTGGATACGAGCAATCATGCGCTCTGATTGGCTACTCTACTACTAGGATATCGGCTCATATACTATGAGTAGAGAAAAACAAAATGGCGGAGTGTGTTGCTGAACCAACCGAGGATGAAATAAAAACTCTACTCGAAAACAAAACCCACAAAATATGGAATGAAAGTATTTCATGGTAAGAACGTATCTTTTTTTTACTTTTAATTTTTTCAAGAAATATTATTATTATTATTATTATTATAACATTTTTTACAAATTGCTACTGTCATTTCGCCGGTTTGTTTAAATTCTTCATTTTTAAGCATTAAAATTTGTTGAATTTTTTAAGACTGGTTCAAAAGCTCAAAGAAAATTGGTGGATTTTTTACTGTCATATTTTTGTTTTATACTCTGTCTCATGGCGGCACGGTGGTGTAGTGGTTAGCGCTGTCGCCTCACAGCAAGAAGCTTCTGGGTTCGAGCCCCGTGGCCGGTGAGGGCCTTTCTGTGTGGAGTTTGCATGTTCTCCCCGTGTCCGCGTGGGTTTCCTCCGGGTGCTCCGGTTTCCCCCACAGTCCAAAGACATGCAGGTTAGGTTAACTGGTGACTCTAAATTGAGCGTAGGTGTGAATGTGAGTGTGAATGGTTGTCTGTGTCTATGTGTCAGCCCTGTGATGACCTGGCGACTTGTCCAGGGTGAACCCCGCCTTTCGCCCGTAGTCAGCTGGGATAGGCTCCAGCTTGCCTGCGACCCTGCACAGGATAAAGCGGCTACAGATAATGAGATGGATGAGATGAGACTCTGTCTCATTGTTCTTCATGTAACTTCATACACCTAATGCATAACTTACAAGTGCTGTTATTTTGTAATGTGGATTATACTAAATCTCAATAAAAAGAAATGGAAAAAAAGCTCAAAGAAGTTTGAAAATTACAGAGCTGAAATGTCTAAGGAAGACAAATAAATGTCTAAAGCTATTCTGTTCCTCGGCACGACAGCAAGACGGCACTTTCTATTTAAAAAAAAGCAACACTAAAGTCAATTTGTGCCGCCATCAGTAGGTTTTTAAGAAGCCCGCCTAAGCGGAAATGACTTGGTTGGATGTTTTGTATAAAGATTTTATTCATCAAATTTGCAAGAAATAAAAATAAAAATGTTTTGTTTCTCAAAATCCAGTGAATGTGGATAGAATAAAACAGTTATTCCACTCAATCATGTCGTACACGGCTTATAGCCACATCAGCTCATGGACGACTCAATTTTGTGGAACAACTGTTAAATATCTGCCATAATGTCAGTGAAAACAGGAAGTAACTTGTTTCAAAAGCATTCCACAACATTAAATGTAGCTATAAAGTGATAAAAATTAACCGAGTGGTAATGAGTTCACGTGAGTCCATGTCACATGAGACTAACTTTGAGCGTTTTCTTATACAGTTGTGTGACATGGTGTATTTTAGTCCTTATCCCAGCAGTGTTTCAGGACCTCGATCGGAAGTTCCTTTAATACAGTACTGATACAGTACTCCTCTCACAGGCCAGTGTATCACGCTCTATTATTTCTTTTTTTTTTTGTAGAAATTAGAGGAATTCAACAATATAATGTAGTGTGTGTGTTGAATTTACTGCCATGATGCTGTGTATATAATCACAGTGTTTCTGTATTAAAGCCACATTTCAGGACGGGACAGAAAGAAAAACCTCATAAACAGGTTTGTGATTAATTTGAGAAGTTTTGTTGAGGCTTCTGAATATTTGTGTCTCAGCAGTTATGTGCACTGATGAGTAGCTGAGTGCGCACACACACAGGATGCTAAAAACAAGCAGAGAGAACACCAGTATGGTACCATCTGTGTCTTCACTGCTTCATTGGTGATCAAAAAAGGCAACAGTGAGTGCTGTTTCAGCCACCCACACACACACACACACACACACACACACACTTTCCATACACAACCAGAATCAAGAACATGAAATACACACATCAAGGCCCGCAAGGACAAAATTATTCCCAGGAAGAAGCGTTAGAGCGCCAGAGAGTTCTCCACAGAACCATCGTACCCGTGACTGTCTGCTGCAATCCACGGCTCACATCTTCTCAAATCATGAAAGAACATTGACTATGGAGGAGTATTATTCCAAAATCAAGGATCCCGACATCTGAGGTCAGTCACAAATAAAAGCAAATCAGGATCAGAGAAGGAGAAATAAAACACCGAGGTGAGGCTGGAAATTCACTCAAGTTCACTCGATCAAGCCACTTACTTTCCCTCCTGTGGAGCATCTCCTGTACGCATTCGTTACTCCTACGGTTTGGTTCATCCTCACACCTGTTTCAGTGCTGTAACACACACACACACACACACACACACAATGAAATAAATAAATAATAATCACATAAACTGACATTTCCTTCATAATAGTGTGAAGATGATGATAATGACAGGAAACAGAGCAAAAACCCAACCTTCTTGTTAATCCTTTAATCCACCCTTCGTCCTCCAACTTCTCACGTGTGTTTCAATTTCTCCAAGTTTCAGTTAAACCTGAAAAAAAATCCAGAAAACAAAATTTTCCCTCTCCTCTGTGCTCCAGAGTTTATTGCTTCCCCAACAAATCCACAGGAGATGCAGCAGGAAACTTTACTGCTGTGGCCACAGGTTCTTCTCCAATCCCTCCATTCTTATACACACACACACACACACACACACACACACACACACACACACACACACACACACACGTGGTGAAACAGTGGAGGAAGCTGTGTGAGGGAGTGTGTGGAAGATGTGGATGAGTGTGTGTGTGTGGAAGATGTGGATGAGTGTGAGTGTGTGTTTGTGATGCTGATGCAGATGCGGCTGAGGAGCTCAGTGAAGACTAAACACTGCAGAAGAATCTCCCTGCACTACGGAAAGCCAAAGAGCTCAAAAAGCACTCAGAAACATGCTGTGTGCATCGTGCGTGCCCACACACACACACACACACACAATTATAGAGATGTAACATACAGCCACTGTACACTAAAACTCATACATGTCAACCTTTGGTCAATCAAACCTGTATAACCAACCTCCAAAATCCGTATTTCCCTTATCAAATCCGTATAAGATGCAAATTAAAATAATTTGCCTAAAATTTGAATGATAATTAACAATGATATATCCCAGTTACTTTTTATTCAATATTAATAACAATAAACCTTCAGAATGAATACAAAGTTCCAATGTTTGACAAAAACACAAAGTGTTATCAGTGTAGTTACGAAGGAAATACTTCGTTGTTTGGAGACAGGTTTCACCGAGCGGCTATTATGCGCGCGACTTCATATTAGCCACAAAGTCAGGAAAATCTGTTTGTAAAATTACGTTATAATGACCAAATACAATGAAAAGTATTTTTCCAGTCTCACCTGTGAAAGGTAATCCCATGTGATCTTGTTTGGACGGTAAACCTGTTGGTACAGTTAAACGCAGCACATGAATGAGGCATCTTTATTCTCGGCTACTGTCTAGACGCTATACCAGAGACGGTTGAAGAATCTCCACTTTGCCACATCTAATATGGCGGCGAGGATGACGTATGATTCTACGCAGAAGGCGGTGTCTATGTTTATATGTCTATGACTTCACGGTTGGCGGGATTCTCGCAATGCGGTGTGCGCATGATCAAAAGTGGAACGAAGTCTCGCTACCACAAGATAACGCGCGATTTCATAAGACTCTTTACTGGCTGTCTGTGGTGTACAGTATGTTTGTAAATGTTATGCGCTCTTTTATCATCGTGGGAATTGATTATAGCTCTAAATAAATATTGAAGTTTTTTTTAAAAGAATCCGTATAACTTTATTTATACACCCGTATACTATGTTTATTGAATCAAATCCGTATAAAATACAGACATTCCGTATAGGTTGACATGTATGAAAACTACACATGATACATGAAACACCATTTACTAAACACTGTACACTACACTCTAAACACTATACACCGCACACTAAACACCGTACAATACTTTTTTTTAATGTAATCTTCATTTTTCACTCTACCTTTATATTTGCATTCCATATGCACTTTTATATTTTATATTTCATATTTTATATTTATTTATTTATTTTTATATTGGTAAGCATAGTTTGGTCGGGCAGTTGCAAAATAAGAATTTCATTACCCAATAATAAACCGCTGTGTCTGTTATTGTGTATATGACAAATAAAAATCTTGAATCTTGAACTATATATGAAACATAGTATACTGCCAGGTATACACTAAATACTACACACTGCACACCAAACACTATACACACCACACTAAACACTGTACAATACACATTGCACATTGTACACAGCACACTAAACACCGCACACTAAATAGTACACACTAAGCACTACATGCTAAACACAGCACACTAAATACTGCACACTATACACAGCACTGTAAACAAAATACACCATACACTAGACACCATGCTTTAAACACTACATACTGAACACTAAACGCTGCATCATTAAAGTCCTTCCCATGCCATGTGGCACATAGGGCGGTGCTGATCTCCGTTTCCATAGCCCTCAGCCTCTCGCCTATTACATAGCTAGGGTTACAGTGGGGGGCGGGTCCTCTGGTAACCGCGAGAGTCTGACTCCCCATTTGCATCTGTATTGCAGCGTGCCTTGCCAGACGGCAGTGGGTACCATTTTGGTACGACCCGACCATGAGTAGAACTTGTTATCTCCCGATCGAGAGGCAGACACACTAGCCACCAGGCCACTAGCCGGGCTATACATTCCATACTACAAATTAAACACTGTACACTATACACTGAACACCATACAAAGCACATACACTGCACACTATACACTACACAATAAACACTGCACAATATATACACTATACACCACACACTACACACACACACACACACACACACACTGCAGAATATACACTACACATTAAACACTGCACAATATATACACTATACACCACACTATATACACACAAGACACAGCACATGATACACTGCAGAATATACACTACACACTGCACATTATACACTATGCAATAAAACACTGCACACTATATACTATACACCATGCACTATACATTGTACACAGCACACTATACACTACACATTATATTCTTTACACAGCACACTAGACACACCACATGATACACTGCAGACTACACACTAAACACTGCATGGTACGGTATGCACCACATACTATACACTACACACTATACAACACACACGCTATACTCTTTACACAGCACACTATACACTACACACTAAACACTGCATGGTATACACTATATACCACCACTATACACTATACTCTTTACACAACACGCTATACAACACACACTATCCACTATAGTCTTAAAACAGCACACTATACACCACACACTATAAACCATACACTATAGATTTTACACACCACATTATACACTATACACTACACACTAAACACTGCATGGTACGGTATACACCACATACTATACACTACACACTATACAACACACACTATACTCTTTACACAGCACACTATACACCACACACTATACACTACACACTAAACACTGCATGGTATACACTATACACCAGTGGCGGCTGGTAGTCTAGACATATTACTAAAGTAGCCTATTTACTGTTGTTGATGTGGGTCACTTGCTGTTAGCCAATTCACTTTCTCGTACCAGGAGAGCTGAAAGGAACGAGTATTATTCCCGACCTTTTTCACCAAGTCAATTTGAGGCGTTGGTCTACCCTGCTCTTTAATTTTAATTTTTTCCTCAAAAGGAAGACTGGCAAATGGCTTCGTCAAAATTAAATCAGCAATGCTTGGCATCCGTGCGCAGCTTTCTTGCTAGCTGACTAGCCCCCTCAAGTTCAAGTTCAGTCATTCAAACAAACGAAATTTCTGGAACTAAGATAGCAAACTTGACAACACTATATTTACACTTTATTTACAATGAAAATATATACAAACTAAAAAAGCTGGTAGAAACCGCATGTAATGAATGAAATCGAAATGTAAGCCGATCTCTTACAATACACCACAGCACTTGCGAATCCACATGGGACTGAACTGAAATTCACCGCTGCCTGTCTATAGTTGAAACAAGCTGTCAATCAAAGAAAATATCCGGCCGCTTTCACCAATCACCAGTCTCCTCGCGGAAACTGCCATGTCCCTCCCATGTGAGGCTGGGAGTCCGTGAGACTCCGTGGGCGGGCGTTTTCACAGTATTTGTCCAATAATCATCTTGCATTTTGATATTGACAAGCACATAGCTCCCAATCCACTGAGGCTGGGCTGCATCGCGCTGTCACGAGGGGGAAAAACTCACGCACACATTAGGCGAACTGGGGAAAGTTATAACGGAATGATTTCGCACTGTAGTGGGTTGAGCACATATATTTCTATGATTCTGGATCTGAAATAGCAATGTTATAAGGTCGGCTATAACATAAGCCTAGCGCAATTCATCCTACACGATGTTCGTCATTTTTAGAGGAGGCTGAGCCTCCCTCGTTGTCTTAGAGCAATCGCCCGTGGTATACACCACCACTATACACTATACTCTTTAAACAGCACACTATACACCACACACTATAAACCATACACTATAGATTTTACACACCACATTATACATTATACACTACACACTAAACACTGCATGGTATAGAAGAAGAAACCTTTGTCACATGCACACTCAAGCACAGTGAAATTCATCCTCTGCATTTAACCCATCTGAAGCAGTGAACACACACACACACACACACACAGAGCAGTGGGCAGCCACACTACAGCGCCCGGGGAGCAGTTAGGGTTTAGGTAACTTGCTCAAGGGCACTTCAGCCCATTAACCTAACTGCCTGTGTTTGGACTGTGGGGGAAACCAGAGCACCCAGACGAAACCCACGCAGACACAGGGAGAACATGCAAACTCCACACAGAAAGACCACTAGGTGGTTGGCCACTAGACTCAAACCCAGAACCTTCTTGCTGTGAGGTGACAGTGCTAACCACTACACCACCCTGCCAAGTGTGAAGTACACACTAAACACTGTTTAGTGTTTGTGTGTATACTACACTACATACACTATATTCTATACACCACACAATATACACATTACACAGCACATGATACACTGCAGACTATACACTACACACTAAACAGCATACAAAGCACATAATACACTGCACACTATACAATAAACACTGCACAATATACACTGCACAATAAACACTGCACAATAAACACTATCATTCAAATTGCTTTGTCACTCAAAAGAGGTCATTAGTATTTGAACAGAATTTAAAATGTATGGAGTTGTGAATGATGATTTTCTGAAGGTGAATATAAATTGTGCCTTCGTGGTGTTCTCTCTTGGTGCTTTGGCCTTTCAGGGAACTGTAAAGTGCCTCTCCCCCTCCTGCTCATACCCCTTCAACTACTTTTGAGCCCAGGGGTGAGCAGACCGAGGCACTGGAACTGTGAAGTGTGACATTTCAGGAAGAGCCTGTACCTGTTCGGTGAAACATCTGAATAAAACACACTGGAGAAAAGCTTTCAGTGTGAATTGGCCTTTACACACTTTAAATTACACTCCATCTGAAGTTCAGCCATGGTTTTGGGCACCTTGGAACATGTAGCTCTCTCTCTCTCACACACTCACTTTTGACCCCTGGAGTCTCGGCAGTAATTACCACACACAAACCAGCCATGAAATCAAGGCGATTAATGATGTGAAGGGAAGTTTTTCTCATCTTAAATCATGAAGATCAAAATGTACATATATTGTGATAAAGATGTCCTTACATCAAAAGTCATAAATCATAAGCACGGCACTTAAATGTAACTATAAATGGATAAAAGTATATCAGGTCTTGTTTTGTTGTAATTTGTATGTTTTATTCCTTACTGTATGTAAAGTACGTGTGCACATAGAGGTTTGAGTGTAACTCAGTGAGTGACTGATGGTTTCTGCGATGTCTAGAGGAGATTTGTACAGAAATTGCCATAAAATATAAATTGTGAGGGACAGATGGTGCAGAAGGAGTTGTGAAAGTGACCAGAGAGTGTTTCTGCCTTGGGGATTTCAGGTTTCTCAGTGTGTTCACTCGAGGGAATCTGCTGTCTACACAACATACAGAGGAACAGATGCACGTTCATCACGAGCCTCAATGCAAATGTGACTTAATGAGGCTGATATTAATGTTTATTTCATTAAATCTGAAGCTCAGTGTGTAAAATGTGTCTGATCGATGTGTGAGGAGATTATTGTGGCTTAAAAGATGTTGCAAAACAGTGGGAATGAAGACAGCTCAACCACAGAGTCCTCACAAAGCTTAGGACTCAAGAGGAAATGCACAAAATATATATATTTATATATACAGTTCTGTACAAAAGTACCCTTAGGCACTCTATTTTTTTTGTACAAACTTTGTTATAGATTTCTATTTTATGACTTATACATTATCGAGTCAAAACAGTAGAAAAAAAGTTTAGAGTTCCAAATGTCCGTTTTCCAGCACAAAATTAAATGTTACAAAAAAAAAGTTTGTATCTGAGCAGCATTTTAGATGAGAGAGCACTTTTCAGATTAAAAATGAAAACAATGAAGGTGACTGGGGTTTGCTGCAAGATTAAAGCTGCACTGCCTTTCAGATTTTTCAGGTGTAGGTCATAAAAGAATTTTCCCCGACACCCAATTATGTTTGTTTAGTGACTGAAAGCAACTGAATTCGAATCACAGACTTCCAATTTTATTAGTTTTTTTTTTTTAAATAGAGCAATTAATGAATTTGGAGCCACGTGGCTCTAAATTCTCAGCTATTTTAAGGCATTGTGGGATACAAATTTGAAACAGGAGAGAAAAATGGAGGACGTGAGTGTGCGAATGAAACGTGAAAGAGCGACTACAGTAACAGACAGTGAGAAGAAAAGATGTTATGTTCTATACGAAGGAAAGGAAAGGAAACGCAGGACCAAACTAATAAATATTGGCGCTCAGCGAGCACCTCGGTGTGATCAGCTGTTCGTTTAGCGACAGAATGATGGAACTGTCAGTGCACGCTCAAAGGGAAACCTGTAGATGGCAGTAATGCAACACTGTGGATGCCAGCTGCCGTAAAACCCAAAAGAAGAAGAAGGTAAACCTGCGCATGCGCACACAGACTTCCTCTGTCTGCTTGACTGCACCAAGCGAGCGATTTCATGCACATTATTTGCTTTAATCCCCTCAAATTAAATAACTTCCCAGCCACAGAATGGCCTGATATTTTGTGAGATATTACAGAAATAAACAGATATCACAATGACCACATTTCAGACGGAACTAAATTTCACCAATTTTATGAAATTGAAAGGCCGTCTACACTGTAAAAAATGTCCGTAGAATTAACAGTGAATTTATGTAAAATCATGACATAAAAAAACTGTAAATACAAAAACAATGAAGCAGTGTGTAATTTACATCAATATACTGTAAAACTCCTAACCAAATGCCACTGTTAATTTAACAGTAAGAATATGTTGAATTGATCATATTTTTTTGTATAATTTACAAATTGTTGTAGTTTAAACACAGACAAACTGTAAGACTAAAACAGAATGTGATGGTTAATATTACATCATTGCCCTGTTAAAAAAAACAAACGCATGCCCACCATTGTGGCTCAGAAAACTAAGGCATCATACAATGACTCTGGGGACCTGGGTTCAATTCCGACCTGAGGTCATTTCCCGATCCCTCCCCGTCTCTCTTTCCAGCTCATTTCCTGTCTCTGCACTGTCCTATCCAATAAAGGTGAAAAAAGCCCAAAAAAATTCTAAAAAATATATATCTGTCTAGTAGATCATTGCTTGTAACCATCATTGTTTATTGTACAATGAATATCCGTAAAATTAACAGTTATGTACTGATTATTGTACATTGAATACCTGTAAAATTGAACATTTTCAAACTGTTGTTTTTACAAGTGTTGATATACCTTACCGTAAAGCCATATACACTGTCACTGTATTTTTTACGGTGAAAAAATGGCAACCACAGCTGCCAGTTTTTCACTGTAAATTTGACAAGATTTTTTTTACAGTGTAGCTTTAAGTGTGGCTGGTTCTGTAAGGTACTCAGTAGAACCTACAGCTCATTTCCTTATCAAACTGCACTCATTGGACCTGAGACTACTATTTTTTTTTAAAGCAAAGGGAAATTTTGTCTCACACCAAATATTGACTTTGCATTTATTCATTTATTATGGCTTACTGCTTCCTGTTTATAGTATTTTTTTTTTAATGTTGTAACATTTCATTATTTTTAAGCCATTTTTCGTCTACAGCATTTCTTTATATGTGCCTCAGACTTTTACACAGGACTGTCTGTGTGTGTGTGTGTGTGTGTGTGTGTATAATAAATAAAGTTCTATTGAAATGAAAAGTGCTGTGTCAGAAGAAGCAGAGCTCTTTAATATGGCTGATAAACTCTTACATTCCCAGTGGGTATCATTCTAATTAAAAGAAAATGCTGTGTACAGAATAAAGTGTAATTAAACTCGACTGTTCTTGGGGTCAACTGCAGTGTTCCTGGGGCTCGACAATGGCCTCGTTTTTATATAAACGGTTCTCAACAAGACAATGAGACACCCAGTTCTTCAACACAAGTACATCCGTAAGTCCTATTCAGACGGGGTTAGTTTCCTGGTCCCACTTAGACACACCCCATTTTAATCCAAACTGATTGTTTTGATCTTTATTATAAGTGTTTGTTGGAAGGGGTTTGGCTAATTATTAGGTCACATGACTATAACATATCTGGAATCTGTTTTTGCGGTCAGAACTCAATAATGTCCTTCAGACTCCCAGAAGCATTGCTTCTTTGACACATCCTTTTCAACATTTTATTTATATATTTTATTATTGTGTTTTAAACTTTTGGTTTTGGCGAAAGATGAGAGAAACAAGAAAAGAGAAAGTGCTTCCTGAGTGCACATAGAGTTCATAAAAGATTATTGACATGATAGATTCAAATTATAATCCCAGAGATATTTCCAGGGTGTCCTTCCTTCCTAGTCAGGAGTTTGTGGGTCAAATCTCCTGATTACACTGCTTCTCCAGTCATCGCTGTGCATCGCATGATAATATATCTCATCTATACTGAGGCCGGTGATTTCTTGCATGTTTTTGATGTATGGTACCGTAGGTTAGTCAAGGTCGAGGTCTTCCTCTCCTATTACGGCCCTGCATTGTTGCGTATAAACCATAGCAATGTATGGTTGATTCAGTTGGTCTTCTAAGCCAGCGTCTGAGCATGCATAACTGTCTTCCTTTAAGTATTTCTGCAAGCTTTCTCCTTTTGGTGGTAGCCAGGACGTATTCATTGGAGAGTCTATCAGTTCACTTGATGTTTACAGAATACAATAACAGCTGGTTGCAAATGAGTTCAGTTGATTCTTCATGGTCTGATTGAGTGTCCATGATTCTGCCCTGTAAAGGAGATTGGAAAGTATCAGGGAGTCGAACAGTCAAAGCCTGAGTTGTAATGAGATTTAATTGGACCTCCAAATGGTAGTCAGTCTCCAGAAGTTGTTCCCCAGGGTGTCCACAGGCTCTTAAAGTGTTCAAAGGTAATAAAATCACTTTAGTGACAATTTTAGGGCCCGTAAAAAGTGTTAAAGTGTCTTAATCACTATTTTATTGGAGCTATTTCTTCAATATGAATAGGTTATTTGTCCAAAAAGTTTGCAGGTTAAATATCCATGTGAATTTATTTATTTACATTGCATAACTATGTAGTGCTTGTGGGATTCTTCTGTGTAGGCTTGTTAGCGTACGCTGAAAATACATGCAAGCAGAGCGATGTTCTGTGTTCCATCATTTTCTATTCGGGGCAAGCAACAGATATGTAGATTGGTGAATTGGGCGAAGTGAGCAAAAATAAATAAATAAATAAATAATCCTATGCAAACGAGGGGCGAATTTTATCAGCCATGATGAATCAAATTGTTTGTTGTCTTCTTTGATGGTTTGAAAATTGCAAGATTATATCATTATTTGGTTGGTTAATTTGCTATAAAGAGCATTGGAAGGTCTTGTTGTTCCTAGTATTTTAAGTCAAGTCTGTTTATTTATCTAGCATTTTTAACCACAGACTTTGTCGCAAAGCACCTTTAAAGAAAATTAAAGACTTTAAAACACATGAACTAATTTTATCCCTAATTTATCCCTGATGATGAAGCCTGTGGTGACAGTGGAGAGGAAAAACTCCCTCAGATGACATGAGGAAGAAACCTTGAGAGGAACCAGACTCAAAAGGGAAGCCATCCTCATCTGGGTGATAACAGGTAGCATGATTATAAATAACTCGTTTCTATAACTGTGTCCTATAGAGTCACAAAGTACAACTGTGAAAAC